>NC_045455.1:94495035-94496134 GCF_002776525.5 Piliocolobus tephrosceles
TTTTTTTTTTTTAATTACACAGTATCCTATTCTTAAAATATTTAATAAATATCTTAAAAGTACCCATTTTAACCAGGCACAGAAAGACAAGTATCACATGTTCGCACTCATGTGAAAGCTAAAATGTTGATCTGATGAAGGTGGAGAATAGAGTGACGGTTAACAGAGGCTGGACGCGGGCAGGAGAGGGAGGAAGAGGTTGGTGAATGGCTGCAAACATACAGTTAACAGAAAAAGTAAGTTCTAGAGTTCGATAGCACCTAGGGTAACTAAAGGTAACAACAACTGTTGTATATTTCAGAACAGCTAGAAGATTTGAAATGTTCCCAGCACAAAGAAATGGTAAATGTTAAAGGTGAAGGGTGTGCTAAATATACCCTGACTTGATCATTACACATTCTATGCTTGTAACAAAATATCACAGGTACCCCATAAGTATGTAGGAATATTATGTTTGAATTTTTTAAGTACACATTTTGATAACATTATTTATTTTAAATGTTGACTGTTTCCACACAGGAGCCCCTGAGCCCTCAACTCCAGTGCTGGTACTCATATCCCACAGGGAGCCCCGCAGCATCTCAGGTATTTATCACGTCTCACACGCTGAAACAAAATATTACAGTCAGGAGGTAGCAGGGTACCGTGGAGACACAAGGCCCGTTAGTGAACTTCCATTTGGCCATGTCTTAGGCAAGTCACTTAATTAACTTAAAGAACAGAAAGAGCATCTGCCCTGTCCTCCCCAATAATGACTGCCACTGCCCCTGCCCTGCCCCTGCCACTGCCCCTGCCCTGCCCCTGCCCCTGCCCTGCCCCTGCCCTGCCCCTGCCACTGCCACCCACATTTCAGCACGGATTAGGTGCCAGGCACCATTAAACACACCACAGGTCTTGCCTATGTTAACCTTTACAACACCACCACAAGGTAGGTGTTATTAGTATTTCCATTTTATATGTATGGAAACTGAGGCATGGAGGAATTAAGCCTACATAAGTGATAAACTGAGGCATGGAGGAATTAAGCCTACATAAGTGATAAACTGAGGCATGGAGGAATTAAGCCTATATAAGTGATAAACTGAGACACTCCAGCCTG
>NC_045455.1:94496234-94505037 GCF_002776525.5 Piliocolobus tephrosceles
CCCTGCCCTGCCCCTGCCACTGCCACCCACATTTCAGCACGGATTAGGTGCCAGGCACCATTAAACACACCACAGGTCTTGCCTATGTTAACCTTTACAACCCCACCACAAGGTAGGTGTTATTAGTATTTCCATTTTATATGTATGGAAACTGAGGCATGGAGGAATTAAGCCTACATAAGTGATAAACTGAGGCAAGGAGGAATTAAGCCTATATAAGTGATAAACTGAGACACTCCAGCCTGGGCGACAGAGCGAGCCTCCGTCTCAAAAAAAAAAAAAAAAAAAAAAGCAATGCTAGTGAACTGTATGAATTTGTTCAACAGGGTAAACTCTATGCACCAGGAACACGGTGAAACTCCGTCTCTACTAAAAATACACAAAAGCCATGGTTATCAAATGACAAATACGAGATAACGGTCAGCTGGCTCTTGCCATGGGGTTAATCGGAAGGCAACGATGACTCACCGAGGAAATACGTAAAGGGCACCTACCATGTGCAGGCACTGTCCAGTTCCTGACCCCAAGGAGCTCATAGTAGGTAGACAGACAACAAACTAAATAAGAAAAAGCACTAGGGAGAAAGAAAGCAGGCGAGTAGGGACTGGGAGGCAGAGAAATGTTAAAAGCACCACCAGGGACTGTCTCACTGGGAAGGTGACGTTTTAGCAAAGGAGGTAAGGGGCCAAGCCATGAGTGTATTTCTGCAACAAGTGTTCCTGGCAGAGTCTGTTTACCCAGCTGGTCCAGATCAGCAAGGCTGGTGCTCTGCTGGAGGGCAGTCGGGGGAGAGGAAGGAGGGACAATGAGGTCAAAGGGAAGGAGAGAGTGCTGAGCCCATTTCATGGCACCTCAGAAGCAATGGAGGGATTTTGGTTTCTAATGAGTGAGACAGTTAGCTAATAGAAGGTTTTAGACAAAAGATATCTGACTTCTGTTTTTAAAGGGACATTCTAGTTGCTTTACTAAGAATGTACTGCAGATGGGCAAAGATGGAAGTTAGGAGACCAGCTGGGTGTCAGGAGGCTGGTGCCCGATGTGATGGGAGGCAGGACCAGGACGGAGGAAGAGGGAGTGCTGGAAAGTGGTCAGCTGAGAAATGAAGATGCAATATTGTCAGAGTACAGCCAAGAAGAATTGCTCGTGAGTTGCACGTGGGTGTGAGAAAAAGAAAAATGGAGGACAGTGCCAAGTTTCTTTTGGACAAGGAAGGATGGAGATGTCACTAACTCTGCTGGGAAAGACTAGCAACAGAGCAGATGTTAGGAGGGAAAATCCGTTCAAAATGGGATGTTTTCAGTGAGAAATGCTAAGGGGTGGGTCTAGCAAATCACTGGCTATAAGGTTCACAGCCAAGGGTTGGGCTGGGATATTAATTTGGGATTTACTGTATAGACGTGGTATTTAAAAGTGTGTGACTGGGTAAGAAGATCTCTAAGAAAGTGAATGTCGATAAAGAAGTCCAAGGATTCAGCCTTGGGACACTCCAACTTTAATGGGGAACATGGGGACAAAAGGGAGAGCTAGTGAGGTGGGTGGGGGGGTGTGGTCAGGGAAGTGAAGGGAGCTGCCATCTGCATCAAACGCTGCTGATGAATACTTGAACTAAGGACTGACCATTGGGCTTCGCAAGATGAACAGGGGTGGGGACCATGACGAGAGCAGATTTGTGGGCTTGATGAAAGACTGCCCAGGGTAGGTTTAAGAGAAAATGAGCCTTTACCCCTAACTACCAGTTTCCGGAAATGAACGGACGGTGGAACATGATAAATGACACTACAGGGGTTGGGCGCAGTGGCTCACGCCTGTAATCCCAGCTCTTTAGGAGGCTGAGGCAGGTGGATGGCTTGCACCCAGGAGTTTAAGACCAGCCTGGGCAACATAGTGAGACCCCATCTTGGGAAGGGAAGGTGACGGGAGGGGTGGGGAGGGGAAGGGAGGAGAGGGAAAGGATACATTCAGCAAAACCTAGAATATGGGAAATTTTACAGGGCAAATGACTCAAATTCTTCAATAGATAAACTGCAAGAAAATTTTCACAAAATCAGAGAGGGATGGAGAATCTATAGATTGAAAGAGCTAAGAAATCTTGTTGACTAAATATAACATGTGGGCCTTATTTAGACCCTAAATCAATCAAACCAAGTATTTAAAAAAATTAATCAGGGAACTCTTGAATATGGAAGAGATATTTAAAGATATTACATGAAGATATTAAGGAATTGTGTTAATGTTTTACACATGATGAGGCTATTGTGGTTACATATTTTTAAAACAGTCCATATCTTAGATACTAGACATGCTGACATATTTACAGATGAAATGATTCAATGCCTGGCATTTGTTTCCAGAACAATCCAGAGAAGGGAGAATAACTGAAACCAGATAAGGCATGTGTTAATAATTGTTGAAGTTGAGGGGGTGGGAGAAGGTACCTTAGGGTTCATTGTACTGTTCTCTCAACTTTAACACAGTTTGAAAATGTTTCCATAATACAAAGCTAAGAGAGAGAACATGGAGAGGAAGAAAGAAACTGGAGACAATATGGATAACTTTATTAAGTTTTGAGGAGCAATGTGGCAATTACCAGAGGGAAAAATGGGGTCAAGAGAGGGTGCTTTTCTGTTTGCAGGGAACAACTGTATGTTTGCGGGCTGCAGGGTCTGAACCCTGGAGAGGGAAGCAATCAGGTGGGAGGGAGCGTGGCACTTTGGTCTGGGGCTAATGCACCTGCTTCCATGGCTTGGGTCTTACCCTGACTGATTATAGGGGCTGCTGTCGCTCAGGGAAAGGCAGCCCCTATAATCAGGCAGCAAATCCTTGGAACCGCAAGTATCTGACCATCGGCAGGGATTCTGGCATCAAATATCAGGTGATTGGACAGGGCCCCACTTCCCTTTCAGTCTTGAGATTGGCCCCTTCATTGCAGACGACCCAGAGCAGATCGCTGACTCCTGGAGACCAGCTGGTGTCCTTCCCCGCCCCGCCCTTCACGCCCACACACGCAGTCACTGCTGATTGGACATGGATTGGACACGTGACCCAAAGCAGCCAATCAACTGGCTTAGGAGCACCCTGCGACATCTGCAGCCTGGGATGCGCAGAGCTGACGCCATTGGGTTTCCTCTCCTGAAAACTGGACCCAAAATACAGAAAAAAAAAAAAAGTCAGTGAGAGGCACTATACTTGAAAGAGTGTAACCTTAGGGTTGGCAGTGATGTGCAAGATAAAGTTAAAGGGAAGGAAAGTGAGCAAGTACAAGGAGAGGGAGTCTACAGAACAAAGGAAGCTGCAGAGAGGCACAGGGACCAGACTGCACAGCCCCAGAGCTGGCAAGTTCCCTGCCTTGGTTTCCCTCAGGTTTCTGTTTCAGGTTTCCCTCAGTATTGTTCCCCAATACCACCTGACATCAGGCCCAAGAATAATTAACTTCCTGTCCTGAGAGCTTGTGACATCTGATTGGCCTCCTTTCGAACCTTAAAGCTTCAGAATTCATGAATCTTAATGGGTACTACAAAAGGCGAATGCAGATGAACATGTATTCTGTTATACAACAGCAAAGCAGCAAGGGAGAAAAGTGATACAATTGCTTCCATTCTATCATTAATGTCACTTAATTTTGAATAAATTTACTTCAGATACATTTGAAAGTATCTTTCCAGCTATAGTTATTTATTTACTGGGTTAAAAACTGAATTAAACTTTTCCTTCACTCATGATCTAAGTCTACTATGGAAATTTTGCCAGAAAGAGCTATTAAATAACTCCTGCAAAGGGCACATTTAGTGTCTAAGCTGACTCAAAAGGCAAGGGGGGCATCCTAGGGTTTGCTGTGTATGTGTGCAAAAATTAGCAGGAAAATACCTAGAATAGCACCTCGAAGAAAATTCTTACCTCAGAAAGTTTCTTATAAAAAATGCACAGGCTGGGTGTAGCGGTTCACACCTGTAATCTCACACTTTGGGAGGCCAGGGTGGGCAGATCACTTGAGGCCAGGAGTTCGAGACCAGCCTGGCTAACATGGAGAAACGCTCTATTAAAAATATGAAAATTAGCCAGGTATGGTGGTGTGTGCCTGTAATCCCAGCTACTTGGGAGGCTGAGGCAGGAGAATTGCTTGAACCCGGAAGGTAGAGGTTGCAGTGAGCTGAGACGGTGCCACTGCACTTCAGCCTGAGCCTGACAGAGCAAGAATCTGTCTCAAAAAAAAAAAAGTACTATCACCCCAAACAAAATTTTGGAATAAAAAAAAAAATGAAGGAGACCCCAGTTTATAGGATGCCTTTCTTTTTTGCCTTTCTAGTTTATGGGATGTTTTTCTTGATATAAAACAACATACTACCAAGCCCTTCACAAGGCACATCAGTTAAAAAATAAGCAGTCTCTGTTACCAATGCTCAAATATCTGTCTACTGGGACCAGGCATGGTGGATACAAATGGCAACAATACGGTTTCTACCCTCAGGGGAAAATCCCAGAAGCAGAACTTTTCCTGGAGGAGATAGTCCCTGAGCTTGATCCTGAAGAAGGGTGCCCCCTAAAAAGCAGGACAGGAGAAAAGACATGCCCCGCACCAGGAACATTTTGTGTGCCTATTCTAAACAAGCTCAAGGGCTACAAGCTGAATCTTGTAGTGTGCATACAAATACAGAACTCATATTTTAGTGATTGAGAAACACAGTGTTTTATAAGGTAAGTCTAATAAAATGAAAGCCTTAGAACACTACGCCAATGCAAATTTATCTTCATGATACCCATTTCTACTCCTTTCTTTTTTTTTTTTTTTTTTGGTGGGGGGGACGGAGTCTCACTCTGTCCCCCTGCTGGGGTACAGTGGTGTGATCTTGGTTCACTGCAACCTCCGCCTCCTGAGTTCAAGCGATTCTCTTGCCTCAGCCTCCTGAGTAGCTAGAATTACAGGCATGCGCCACCACACCTGGCTACTTTTTGTATTTTTAGTAGAGACAGGATCTCGCCATGTTGGCCAGGCTGGTCTCCAACCCCTGACCTCAGGCGATTCGCCCTCCTAGGCCTCCCAAAGTGCTGGGATTACAGGCATGAACCACCATGCCCCGACTTCTCCCATTTTTAAAAGTTATCACTACCAGATTTTCCTGCAACCCTAGGCCCAAAGGATTTCTCTCATCCTCTTTCAAGCCCTCACCATTCTGAAGGCACTCACCCTGGATGTTTATAGGACAGCTAAGTGGCCCTAAGGAAGAGTGAACTTTGGGAAAAGATCAGCGGGAAAGAATTAAGTGGGACTGTATTCCTAGCAGGTACTTTCAAGAGGAAATCTATAAACCGATAAGGAAAGCTGAAAACACAATATGCTCCTGAAATTGAAATATGTATATTTTGATCTGTTGAAACCTAAGAATGAAACTGAACCAGGTTTTGGCAAATTAATTTACATTCCCCAAGCCCTATATGTTAAGTGGATGTTCCTTGGAATCACCTGTGGGGCCAGGAAAGAAATAGAGGGAAGAGAAAGAAGGGTGGTAAGGAGGAAGGGAAGAAACCAGCACTGTCCCAGAAGCAGAGCTGGGTGTGTGCTGAGGTGCTGAGAGTGGAGGAAAGACAGGATTTTCACACCAGAAAACAAAGAAATGAGCAGAGGCCCCAGAGAATAATGTGGTCCTTAAAGTTTGGCAGCCTTTCTCAAATTCCTTATTAACATCCCTCAAGGAATCAGAAGTAAACTGTCAACTGCAGCTTCTCCTCAGTAGACTGAGCCACCCACAGCCAGATAACGGCACAATCAACTAAAATTTTACGTCACATGTATTAGGTGCATATATAACACTACTTCAAGGCATGATGGAGCTATACAAGGCCAGGCAAGGTGGCTCACATCTGTAATCCCAACACTTTGGGAGGTCAAAGCGCTTGAACCCAGGAGTTCAAGACCAGCCAGGGCAAGATGGTGAGACCCCATCTCTACCTAAACATTTTAAAAATCAGCCAGGTGTAGGGACACATGCCTGATGTGGGCGGATGGCTTGAGCCTGGAAGGTTGAGATCCACCATGATGGTGCCACTGCACTCCAGCCTGGACGACAGAGCGAGACCCTATCCTATTAAAATTGTGTGGGTGTGTGTGTGCGTGCACGCACCCATGCGTTTAGAAAACTGTGTATATATGAGTGTGTGTGTGTGTATATATATATACACATACACATAAACTCTGATAATAAAATTAACTATTAATAAAATGCAAGACACAGGTAACTACCACCACCTGTACAAAGTGCACTTCTTTTTTTTTTCCAGACTGAGTTTGGGTCTTATTGCCCAGGCTGCAGTGCAGTGGCAGGATCTCGGCTCACCGCAACCTCCGCCTCCCTGGTTCAAGGGACTCTCCTGCCTCAGCCTCCAGAGTAGCTGGGACTACAGGCATGCGCCCCCACACCCAGCTAATTTTATATTTTTAGTAGAGAGGGGGGTTTCTCCATGTTGGTCAGGCTGGTCTCGAACTCCCGACCTCAGATGATCCGCCCGCCTCGGCCTCCCAACGTGCTGGGATTACAGGTGTGAGCCACCGCGCGCGGCCCGAAGTGCACTTTTTAATATGTCTTCACTAGTCAACCACGGGCACCCATGGGCCAGAAAGAACAAAGGCACAGTTAACTCCACTGCTCTGGAGAAAAGAAAGCTGACGACAAGGAATCTGATGCCTTCCTTCAATGGGAAGGAAACACCCCGACATTGGAAGAGGTCTCCAGGCCGGGTCGTACACTGATGGGGGGCGGAGTCGGGGGCAGGCCAACACCTCAACAGCAGTCACCAAAACTGTGCTTTTAACTATCAATAGCAAGTATTAACATGCTTATAACAGCTGGCCAAAGAAAGGTGCACACAAATGCCCCTTTTTAAAAACTAAAAATACCAAGGATTGAAAACGTGGGGGGTGGGGGGTGTTGGGGGAAGCACACACTAGAAATCAGTGTGGGCAGAATTAGGGCTGTTACACGGACACGCTTAGCAAACCGTCTGGGCTCAACCGCCCCCACCTGTCCTCTTGAAACAGCGCCTCGCCCAGGAAACAGGGCTGCCTGTGTGCTCGCCTAGCACCTGCTGCGGCCTCCAGCTACGTGGTCGCCGACAGCACTGCGCAGGCACCCTCCCTGCGGGGCTAGTCCTGTCTCCGTCCCTGAACGCCTGTGACCTTAGGTAAACCGCTTAGCCTCCGTATTCTCATGCGTAAAATGGGGATGAGAACACAGTCGTCGCAGGATGAGCCAGAATTCGTTTCGTTCAACACGGTGCCTGGCACTTCTCTGCGGACCTGCGGGCAGGCGCGGCGACATTCGACAGAGTCCGGGAGCCGCGGGCCCCGCGGCCTGCGCGATCAGCCTCGGAACCTCCTGCAACGCCGGCTCCCGGTGAGCAGACCCAACTCCGCGCGGCGCCTCCACCTGCCCAACTCCCCAGCCGCGCCGCTCCCCGAACCCGCCAGCGCCGCTGGAGCCGCAGGGCGTCGGAGGACCAGAGGCCGGGGCGGGGACAGCGACCCGGCGCCCACCCCGAGGGAACCACGTCCCCGGCGTCTCCCCGGGCTCCAGGGGCAGCAGCGCGGCTCGGAGCCCTTTACCTGCCAACGATCACCACACAGCCGGCCGCGGAGGACGCCATGGCTGGGCCGCGGACGCGGCGCCGCGGGCGTTGAGGCGCCGGCGGAGCTTCGAGCTGGGCGCTCCGGGGAGGGCGGGTCCCGCGCCCATTGGCTGCGCGCGCGGGCCGGGAGGGCGGGAAGGGCGGGGAGGGCCGCTTGGCCCGGCGGGGGAGGGGGTTGCGCGTCGCGGGCCAGAGACACCTGGAGACGCCCCGCGCGCCGACCCTCGTGGGCAGGGGCAGGACCAGCGCGGGGGCACGTCGGGGTGGGGGAAGCGGGAAGCCCACGCGCTTGTGACGCTCAGCAGTCCCCGTGTCTAAGGAGGGGGCGCGGCCACCATGGCACGGGCTCTAGCGCTAAAGCGCCCTGGAGAAACCGTCAGAGAATGTCGCCTTTGCTGACTCGTCTCTGAAGGACGCCGCCGCCGCCAGGTGCGAACTGGGCGCTGGGACTGCGACACATTCACACCAGATGCGCTCGTCTGCGCGCGGCAGGACCCGGCTGCACTCCTCCGCGGAGCACGCGCCGCACTGGGCGTGTGTCGGAAAGAGGAAATGCGCTGGTGCCCTGACTCCTGGCCTTCTCGGAGCCCGGAACAGACCCGGAGGAAGGGGCATCACACGTCGCCTGACAGTGGTATGCGTCCACACCGCACAAGCTGAAGGGGAAGTGACATGGTCATTAGACAGAGGGGACAGTACTCAAGCTGGAACCGCAGCCGAGACTGAGATGATAAATGGAGCGCTTCCTTTATTTGTTTTCCCTGAGTCGGAACAGGGTAAGAGAAATCCCAGGGGAGGGGTTAGGTTTTTTTGTTTTTGTTTTTGTTTTGTTTTGTTTTTTAGAACAGTTTCACAAAGTATCAATAAATATTGGGAAAGTATTCAACCTCAAGAGAAGTGAAAAGTAACACAAAGGCCGGGCGCCGTAGCTCAAGCCTGTAATCCCAGCACTTTGGGAGGCCGAGACGGGTCAGGAGATCGAGACCATCCTGGCTAACACGGTGAAACCCCGTCTCTACTAAAAATACAAAAAACTAGCCGGGCGAGGTGGCGGGCGCCTGTAGTCCCAGCTACTCGGGAGGCTGAGGCAGGAGAATGGCGGGAACCCGGGAGGCGGAGCTTGTAGTGAGCTGAGATCGGGCCACTGCACTCCAGCCTGGGCGACAGAGCCAGACTCCGTCTCAAA
>NC_045455.1:94505137-94665462 GCF_002776525.5 Piliocolobus tephrosceles
CATAGATTGATTATATTCCCGTATCTGTAATGGAGTGTTTCAGGCACGAAACTCATACACAGTAGAAGGCAGGCTTAAACGTTGAGGACTTTTTGGAGGGAATGTTACAGTATACTGTTGAGAGAGCCACTAGCCTGAGCAACCCCGCGTGCTCTGGCTGAGTGTACAAGGCTCCAAAGCTTGCATCTTCTGATGGAGAAGTTTCGTGTGCATCTTTTAAGAAGGAAGTATGTGGCCGGGCGCGGTGGCTCAAGCCTGTAATCCCAGCACTTTGGGAGGCCGAGACGGGTGGATCACAAGGTCAGGAGAAAAAAAAAAGAATGAAGTATGTAAAGGTTTAAGAGAAGAAATAAAGGTTTAAGTATTTACGTTTTTAGTTAGTAATGTTTAATTTAATTTTTGAGAGATTCAGTTTCAGAGACAGCCTTGTAACTGCCATTTAAAATAAACTGCTTTAGACGATATTTTAAAATGAAAACTTCCTAATCTCTTGCAGAGTTTTAAAACATCTAAGAGAATTTTAGAATCACTTTAGGATCATTTATAAGTTTTTAATTACATTTATAAGACTTGTTTTGTATTTGGGGGAGTTTTGTTAAGTCAGATCTGTTGAAATATACAAAAAGGAAATCAAATACAGTACATTTATAAATGCTGGGGGCGGGGGTTGTTTTATTTATTTATTTTTTTTGAGACGGACTTTCGCTCTTGTTGCCCAGACTGGAGTGCAATGGCGTAATCTCGGCTCACCGCAACCTCCGCCTCCCGGGTTCAAGGAAGAATTTCTCCTGCCTCATCCTGGGATTACAGGCATGCACCACCATGCCAGGCTCATTTTGTATTTTTAGTAGAGACGGGGATTCTCCATGTTGGTCAGGCTGGTCTGGAACTCCTGACCTCAGTTGATCCACCTGCTTTGGCCTCCCAAAGAGCTGGGATTACAGGCGTGAGTCACTGTGCCCGGCATATAAATGCAGTTTTTTGTTTTGTTTTGTTTTTTTGAGATGGAGTCTTGCTCTTTCGCCCAGACTGCAGTGCAGTGGCAATCTCAGCTCGCTGCAAGCTCTGCCTCCGGGGTTCACGTCATTCTCCTGCCTCAGCCTCCAGAGTAGCTGGGACTACAGGAACCCACCACCACACCCAGCTAATTTTTTTTTTTTTTGTATTTTTAGTAGAGATGGGGTTTCACTGTGTTAGCCATGATGGTCTCGATCTCCTGACCTCGTGATCCACCCACCTCAGCCTCCCAAAGCGTTGGGATTATAGGCGTGAGCCACCGCACCTGGCCTAAACGCAGTTTTTAAATTCTGCGAAAGTATTTAATCACCTCAGTAAATTCAATAGCCCCTGTAAGTGATCGTTAAACAATTTTAACGTACTTTAGGCCGGACATAGTGACTCACGCCTGTAATCCCAGCACTTTGGGAGGCCAAGGCGGGCGGGTCACCTGAGGTTGGGAGTTCGAGACCAGCCTGACTGGAACAGGAATTAAATTAAAGAGTGCGTAAGCAGAAACTCAGTTATATGTAAGAAAACCCAACTCCCCTTGAGAAAGAGAAAGAGCTGGAGTCCTTTAAAAATTAACTGCCTATTTTTCTGTGGCTAGTGAGCCTAATCTCTCCTCCTTTCCCAGGCACTGTAAAGACCCTGATTCCCTAGCTGTGCAGCTGCAAGGTCACCAGACAGATAAACTCAAGTTACAAGACATGTTTTTCCTTGAAAAGTAAGAAATGATGTAATGCATGTCTCAATTAATTGAATAACTGACTTTGTTTCTTGCTTCTGTAGTATGCTTCCCCCTGCACAGCTGTCCCTCTGCCCCACGAAATGTGTGAAAGGTAACTTCACTCTGTGTTCAGGGCTCAGTCCTTTGGATGCTAACCTGACTGGGCTGGGGCACCTAAATAATTAATACATATCCTCCTGAACCCTGTCGGTCTCTCTGATTCCTTCAAAATCCTGCAACATGACCAACACGGAGAAGCCCCATCTCTACTAAAAGAAATACAAAAAAATTAGCCAGGTGTGGTGGCACATGCCTGTAATCCCAGCTCCTCGGGAGGTTGAGGCAGGAGAATCACTTGAAACCGGGAGGCAGAGGTTGCGGTGAGCCGAGATGGTGCCTTTGCACTCCAGCCTGGACAACAAGAGCAAAACTTCTTCTCAAAAAAAAAAAAAAAAAAATTTAATGTACTTCAAAAAAGAAAAATGAGATTTTCCGACGACCTTCAATCTCTAAGGAAAAACTTTGATATTGTAACTTTAATAAATTGAATATTGATCATTTAAATAAAAAGTAAACCCCTGAATCATCTTTTTAATATACGAAAACAACCCGAAACTCCTATCAGTGGTGGAAAACCAGGACACTTCCCAAAGAGAGGGCCTCAAGCCCTGAGGGCTGCCTAGAGGTGAAGACGAAGCCTAAGTCTTCTTGATCATAAAGTGCTTGAAGAAAAAGGAAGTGCTGCTTCCAGCCCAGCCCTCCAGCCTGAAGAAAGCAGAGCTGGGCAGAAAAGGCCCAGTCAGAGTCAGGACCTTGTAGGCAGGGTGGAGAACTTCAGCCAGGGTGCAAGCAGCCTCCCCAGCTCCAGGACATTTGGGAAAAGTCCACGTGGCCCAGCATCACGCAGTTTTGTGAACCAGCACACCAGGAAATGGAGCCCATAACAAAGCTCAGGGGCACACATCAAGAAGGGGTCTCATAAGATAACCCATGTGCGTTATGTGGGCCAGGGCAAGAGCCTGTGAAATTTGAGTCCTTCCTTTTTACATAATCACATTTGTACTTGCAGCTTATGAAGCCCAGGGAAGCTTGAATTCCAGTAATAACAGCTCACATTAGTGTCATGTTTCTAGTGTATACAGGAGTAATTTTGCTTCATTATCTCAGCAAATCCTCATGATCTCTTTATTGTCTTCAAAGAGGGCAAGTTCAACAACTTTCATTTATTTAACACTCATTCATTAAATATTTGTTGAGCACTTCCTATGTGCCTGTCACTATTCTAAATCAGTGCTGTCCAAGAGAACTTTCTGCAGTAGTGGAAATGTCCAACATCAACACTGTCCAATATGGTAGTCACCAACCACCTGTGCCTATTGGCATGAAATATGGCTGAAGTGGCTGATGAAATCAATATTTAAAAATTTTATTTTAGGCCGGGCACAGTGGCTCATGCCTGTAATCCCAGCACTTTGGGAGGCCAAAGTGGCCTCAGCACTTTGGCCAAAGAGGCCAAAGTGGCCAAAGATGTAATCCCAGCACTTTGGCCAAAGAGGCCAAAGTGGCCAAAGATGGTCAAGAGATCAAGACCATCCTGGCCAACACAGTGAAACCCCGTCTCTACTAAAAACACAAAAATTAGCTGGGTGTGGTGGTGGGCACCTGTAATTCCAGCTACTCAGGAGGCTGAGGCAGGAGAATGGCCTGAACCCGGGAGGTGGAGGTTGCAGTGAGCAGAGATCACGCCACTTGCACTCCAGCCTGGTGACAGAGCGAGATTCCATCTCAAAAAAAAAAAAAAAAAAAAATTGTTTTAATTAACTCATTTTAATTAAATAGCCACATGTAACTAGTGGCCACCCCATTAGACAGCTCAGTTCAAAGGACTGGGAACAAATTGGTGACCAAGACAGACACAGACCTCTAGTCTCATGGAAGTGTTGTTCTAGTGAAAGACAGAAACTAAACAGGAAGATAAAGAAATAAATGGTATACGCAAGAGAATAATAAAGAGGTCATGCTAAGTGTTATGTAGGAAATAAAGAGGTCAAGGGGATTAAGGATGATGGAGGTGAGGAAGACGGTTTTGGGAATCAATGGTGAAGAAAGGCCTCTCCTGGGAAGCGAGGTTTCGAGCACTCAAATAGTTCTACAGAGCTACAGCAATGCCAAATCCTACGCTCTCTTCACCACAAATTATCTAAAACTTCCTCCTCTTTTACATAGCCCAGCCCTGCTTCCTCTCTGAAGCTGTGGCTACTCCACCCATAATAGAAATTAACTGCTTAAAGTAGTACGAAGAACTCTGTACAGCATGTGTAATTGAACAAATTCATTGAACTAGAATAACTCATGGGATGTAATTCAAGCTGAACTTTATTTTCGTCTCTCTTTCGCCTTTTAAAACTTAGGTGGGGCCCTGATTTTCCGACCACTTTGGGAAATAAAAGCCTAAGGGTAATTTAAGTTGCCAATACAGTCTTAATTAGGTCATTAAATCTCCCCTCTTGCCAACTGGGACCCTTCGCAGAGGAACACTTTGAAGGTGAAATCCCAACACTCCATCATTTACCCCAGCACTAGTAAGAGATCAAAAAGTTCCAAAACATTCTGGACCACCTACTTTGAAAAAACGCACATTGGTCTGGCAATTCATGTTTACATCTGTGATCTGTTGTCTTGGGGCATCAGCCGTAATCCCTAACTTAACATGTTGCTACATAGGTAATAGTATACAAGTCAATATCAGAAAGGCAAAACCGTGCAGTGGTTAAAAATGTGAGCTCTTGAGTCAGATTGCCAAGTTCTGAATCTCAAATTCTTATTTCACTAGTTGCATGATTTTATTTTTATTTATTTTTTTGGAGACGGAGTCTTGTTCTGTCGCCCGGGCTGCAGTACAATGGCTTAATCTCCTCACTGCAACCTCCACCTCCCAGGTTCAAGCAATTCACCTGCCTCAGCCTCCCGAGTAGCTGGGACTATAGGCGCACGCTGCCACGCCTGTCTAATTTTTTGTATTTTAGTGGAGACAGGGTTTCAATGTGTTGCCCAGGCTAGTCTTGAACTCCTGAGCTCAGGCAATCCGCCCATCTTGGCCTCCCAAAGTGCAGGATTACAGATGTGGGCCACCGTGCTTGGCTAGATGCATGATTTTAGACAAGTTAGTTCCTCAAAATTCATCCTTTTCAGCAGTACAGTGGTCATAATAGAGGTTCCCTCTTAAAGGGTTATTGTTAATGATTAACTGATAGAATCCATTCTAAAATGTGTTGGGCACATGGCCAGTACTGGGTCATTCTGGGTCCTCTGTAGTCTCACACAACAGCTCTTCCTTACACATACTCTCACTTGGCCCTGCCTGGCACCTCCCTGGCATATGTAAAGCAGATTCCTGCCCCACCATTCTACAGGTGACAGCCCCAACACTTCCAGGGCCACTAACCAGGTCCATCTCAGACCAGATCTTTCCTTTCTAGTCAAAATGTCTTGAATTATATATTTATCCTAAGCTTGAACAGTATTTTACAAAAGATGAATTTGAAAACTCAGGCATAGTCTCCAGGAACATGCAAAGGCGTTGCAGGGTCATAGCAAACTAGTTCATAAAACCAGTGCACACGTCGCTGCTTATGTCTCTTCCTAACCCCTGTCTAAACACACTGGTCATAGGTCCTCCTCCTCCTGTCCACTTCTGACATCCTTTAAAATATCACAAGCTTACTTTAATACTGCACTTTACAAATGCTTTCTGATCATCCATCCCTTGCCTATATTTATTTTGCTTAGAAAGGAAGGTCGGGCAAGGTGGCTAATGCCTGTAATCCCAGCACTTTGCAAGACTGAGACAGGAGGATTGCTTGAGCCCAGGAGTTTGAGGTCAGCCTGGGCAGTATGTCAAGACCCTATATCTACAAAAAAAAAATTTTTTTTTTTTAAATTATCTAGACATGGTGCTATGTGCCTATGGTCACAGCTACTGGGGAGGCTGAGATAGGAGGATTGCTTGAGCCCAGCAGGTCAAGACGGCAGTGAGGTTTGATTGTGCCACTTCACTCTAGCCTGAGCAACAGAGTGAAACCTTATCCCCACAACCTGCAAAAAAAAAAGAAAAAAAAGAAAGGGGGGGGAGGAAGGGAGAGAGAAAAGAAGAGAGGGGAAGAGGAAAATGATAATTTCTGAAATGAACAAAACATAAGAGAAACGTTATTTTGGTAAAATTCCTCCACAAGAAAAAGGTGTTGCATTTTTCAGCTGTGGTCGCCCAAGCCAGAAAGCTCATAGTCCTGAACAAGGAACAAAATAATTTAAACATGCCACAAAGTGAATCGGGAATTTATGTTTTCTTTACAACCCTTTCCTCCTTAACATCACAGTACTTTTGATACATTATTTTTTGGGGTATCCAAAGATGGAAGATGGTGTGTATGTGTGTGGGAGACTTTTGGGGTGACAGAAAAATGTTCCTAAAACTGACAAATTCCTCCGCATATATATTAATCACATGTGTACCTGTGGTTCCATGAGGCCTAGGGAAGCCTGTATTACACTATCTTAGTTATACTACACATATTAGACTGACTGTTTATGTCTCCCCAAATTCATACATTGGAATTCCAACCCCCAAGCTGATGTTATTAGAAAGCGAGGCTTCTGGGTTGTGTTAGGTCACGGGGCAGAGCCCTTATGCCCAGGATTGGTGCCCTTATGAGAGTGGCCCGAGAAACCCCTCACCCCTTTCACTATGTGAGGAGACCGTGAGAAGATGGATGTCTGTGAACCTAGAAGTGGGCCCTGTCCAGACACTGAAACTGCCAGTGCCTTGATCTTGGACCCCTCAGTCTCCAGAACTGTGAGAAATAAATGTCTGTTATTAGAAGCCACCCAGTCTATGGCATTTTTGTTTTTTAGAGAGGGGTCTTGCTATGTTAACCAGGCTGGAATGAAAGTCCTGGACTCAAGTGATCCTCCTACCTCAGCTTCCCAAATATCTAGAACAGCAGATGGATACCACCATGCCCCGCTCAGTCTACAGCATTCTGTTCTAGCGGCCTGAATGAAAGAAAACACTATATTGCACATGGAATATAGTATATTAACAAAGAACAAATATTTTGGAAGCCAGAATTTCAATACTTATTATTTTGAGACAGGGTCTTACTCTGTCACCCAGGCTGGAGTACAGTGGCACGATCTTGGCTCACTGCAACCTCCACCTCTCAGATTCAAGCGATTCTCCAGCCTCAGGCCCTGGAGAAGCTGGGACTACAGGCACACACCACCACACCACCAACCGCCCCCCGCCCCCAGTTTTTGTATTTTTAGTACAGGCAGGGTTTTGCCATGTTGCCCAGGCTGGTCTCAAACTCCTCAACTCAAGGAGATCAGCCCACCTCGGCTCCCCAGAGTGCTGGGATTACAGGCGTGAGCCACTGTGCCTGGCCTCAATATATTTATTATTGGTCATTCTTTTTTTTCTTTACTTATTAAACTGCATTGGTTCACTTTCACTAATAGTCAGGATTTGATTTTATACAGGCCGTAGAGCCAATGGTAGTCCATTTCATACCTTTGTGTAAATCAGAAAAAGGCACTTCATCAAGACATTGTACCCCCTCTACAGAAAATGTCCTAATGTATTGCATTTTTTTTTAGACAGAGTCCCGCTGTGTACAGTGGGAGTACAGTGGTGCGATCTCAACTCACTGCAATCTCTGCCTCCCGGGTTCGAGCAATTCTCTTGCCTCAGCCTCTTGAGTAGCTAGGACTACAGGTGCACACCACCACACCCAGCTAACGTTTGTGTTTTTAGTAGAGACGGTGTTTCACCATGTTGGCCAGGATGGTCTCAATCTCTTGACCTTGTGATCTGCTCGCCTCGGCCTCCCACAGTGTGGGATTACAGGCGTGAGCCACCGGGCCTGGCCCCTTGGTTTTTTTTAGAACAAGATACTTTATGTGCGAGACTGCCATAGTTACTACTTGAGACCCGTGGCTACAACAGTTATTACTGTTACTACTTGAGGCCCTCATTACCAGACTGCATGAAGGAATGAACATGGAAATGAAAACTTAAGACAAAAGTCACTGTCCCTGATTCTAGTGAGCAAAGGCAGCCTCGAGCTCCTTCAGCCCTTCACATTTATTGGGTAGAAAGAGCAGGGAGGAGGAGGTAGATTGGTCAGCGGCTTAACTGATCGCAGGTTCACATGATTGCTAACAGGCTTCAGATGTGCCTAATTACAAGAAACACTTGTGCCTGGGGTGTGACTGCCCTCAGCACTCCTTCTGGGTGGCAGACGCAGTTTGTCAGTTTACCGACATCCTGCTTTCATGAGAACAGTGTGCTGTTTGCTCATAGAGCCTCCAGTGGTACACTGAGTTGACCGCGACCCTCATTCTTTCAGCCTCCAACAACTTTGCTGCCATCTTCTGGAAAATTGTTTTTATTTTTGTAATACGTACCAAATCTGATGTCGATAATGTGAGTGACACCTCCTTAAATGTGTCCTTGTGCAGTGCACAGCCCACGACCTATACAGCCATACGTCACAGAAGCTATGATGTGTATGATCTCGTCTAGGGAAACGGATGTGCCCAAGCATAACTATGTCCAGAGACATAGTAGCTTGTCAGAAAATTAGGATTTCATAACCACTTGTAATTACTGTAGCTTTTTCCCAAATTATTTCCAAATTCACTTATAGACAATGTCACTTAGGGATTTTATCTTTGTCTAGGTTCAGGATTCTGGGGGTGGTAGAAGGATGATGAGTAAGAGGAAGGGAGATGGAGATTCTGAATTTGAGAAATCTACAAAAATTAGAAGCTGAGAAGCTAAATCAACAAGCATGCAGTCTTTGCTCAAGGAAACAGGCCAGTTAAGATCTTCACCCTGGGTAACCCCTTGACTTTCTTCACTGGGGTTTCAGAGAGAGTATTTAGATGCCCGTTTCAAAGTCATTACTGGATGAAGACACATTTGCAATGAAAAAGAAAGATTTTATTTGCCTTTTCTCACAGTTCAAAATTTTGCATACAAGACTTGGTTTTAAAAATAGAGAATGATGATTCTCAAAGTAAATGAACCACCTCAAAAAGACAAAAACCTACCATCTTCCCAAACAACTCTCACTTTCCCCATCATTAAACACACTCAAACCAGCGGAATCGATGGAAAACTAACAACGTGTTTGCGGGGTGACATCCCATTAGTCACAAGCAGTTCATTTCCCAGCATTCTGCATTGCAGTAGCCTAGAGATTT
The DNA here is from genome assembly GCF_002776525.5 of Piliocolobus tephrosceles. Lineage (NCBI taxonomy): Eukaryota > Metazoa > Chordata > Mammalia > Primates > Cercopithecidae > Piliocolobus > Piliocolobus tephrosceles. The sequence goes on from NC_045455.1 coordinate 94,514,130, forward strand.
AAAAGAAATTACCTCACTGATTTGTTTTTCTAAGACCACCAGAGTGGGCACAAAAGAACCAGCGAGTAGGCAAGGCTAAAAGCAAAACTGCAAATTTATTCTTTGGTCATCTAGCTTCAGGGACCGGAGCTGGGCGGGGAGTTTCTAATACAGTCCCGACAAGAGTGGGGGCTGAGAAAGCCCACCCCGGGCGCATCTGCTGGGAGTGACTTTTCTAGGAGTGGAAGGGCAATAGGCGGGGCACGGGCATGTCGGGGGAGGGGGGCTCCGCAGGTGCCACCAGGTAAATCTTGGTCTCCTCGGATTGACATCACCTGGTGCATGCCTGATTAATCTTCACCTTCCCGGGCGTCAGCTGCATTCTCGCACACACGGGAAGAGTTGGTGGTGAAGAAGAACCCGGAAGTGAACCATCCTGCCTCCGTTCCTCCAAACACTCACTTGTCTTTAAAAACTACACTCTACCTTTGAACACTTAGCAGATTGGGCACCAACTGCTCCTGCCCCGTGCGGTTGAACACTCGCCTATAAGTGACCCCCACACAGTTCAAACTCATGTTGTTCAGAAGTCAGCTGTAGGATCAGATCACTAATGAGTCTTCAGACCATGTTTTGGGGCTTACGAACAAAGATAGTTCATTCAAAGTTGTTTTTAAATGTTATAGTCAGGTGATCTTAATAGTCTCTCCATCCTTGCAGCACTATCCAACAGAAATGTCTGCAATAAAGGAAATGTTCTATGTCACGTTCCCCAACAAAGTAGCCACTATCCCTGGGTGGCAGTTGAGCACCTGGATATGGCTAGTGTGACTGAGGAACTGAAATATTATTATTCTTTTTATTTTTGAGACAGAGTCTCACTCTGTTGCCCAGGCTGGAGTGCAGTGGCATGATCTTGGCTCACTGCAACCTGCGCCTCCTGGGTTAAAGTGATTCTCCTGCCTCAGCCTCCCAAGTAGCTGGGATTACAGGTGTGTACCACCACACCTGGCTAATTTTTGTGTTTTTGATAGAGATGAGGTTTCACTGTGTTGGCCAGGCTGATCTCAAACTCCTGACCTCAGGTGATCCACCTGCCTTGGCCTCCCAAAGTGCTGGGATTACAGGTGTGAGCCACCATTCCCAGCCTGAAATTTTAATTTGATATAATTTTGAAAAGCACACATAAGTATAACATTAATTAGAATTATTTTAAATTTAATTTACATTAATTTTTTTTATAGAGACAGATTTCACTATGTGGCTCAGGCTGGTCCCCAACTCCTGGCCTCAAGTGATCCTCCTGCCACAGCTACTCAAAATGCTGGAATTACAGCCATGAGCCACCACGCCTTGCCTTCTGTTTAATTTTAAACAGCCACTCGTGGCTAGTGGCTACCGTGTTAGGTGCGCAGCTTGCATATGCTCTTGTGTCTGCCAGGAATGCCTTCCTTCTGGCTTATCCATTTGTGAACCCTGCAAATGAATAGATGGATGAAGGAATGAGTGAACATGTTACTGTTAGACCCTGTATAGAGCTGACATGGATCAACAAAGATAATTAATGCTGAAAACATAATGCACTTAATTTCACTGTTTCTTGTCATCAAATATCTTCGTACAATATTTATTTGGTTAATTTGAGTGCTTGTGTTTTAGTGATTTTGGATGCTGCACAAGGGAGAGTTGACTTTGGGTTGGAAAGAACTTGTTGGTTTCTTTTCAAGCCACATTCCAACCTTCACTGATCCTACTTTCAAGTTGAAAAGCTAAATTCATATCTGTTATTATGAAACCAATTTAATTACTGACTCAAGCAAGTAGAAAAAATGGACATGTTATACCAGGGAATAAGGCTTTTTATAAGCCAGCTCTTCTGAAAGCACCAAAAGAAAAGCCAAAGTGATGGAAATTTACTTTGCACACAGACTGCACAAACGCCCTTTTAGAAATCAGCTCTGGTGCAGCATGAAAGCCTGGCTGTAACAGCAGTGCAGCGTGTGAGTTCATGAACCAGCCAGCCTGTGCTGCTTTGTGAAACCTTTCACAGGGCCCCACTTTGCTCCAGGCACCAGCAGCGTCATGTGGGCTGCAATTAGAGCATGCCACAGGCCAGCTTTTTACTATTTTCCATCCATAAAAGCGGCATTTATTAGAGTATTTTTGTACATTTTGTACATTTATTAGAGTATTTTTCCACTTTTCTTTCTTCCCTCTGGTTCACTCCCTTCTGTTTTAATCAGTGATCTCTGAATATAGACTTACTACCTTAAATCTAGAGCACTCTACTGATTCTTCAAAGTGAGACGTGGCCGGGCACAGTGGCTCACACATGTAATCCCAGCACTTTGGGAGGCCGAGGTGGATGGATCACATGGTCAAGAGATTGAGACCATCCTGGCCAACATGGTGAAACCCCATCTCTACTAAAAATGGAAAAATTAGCTGGGCGTGGTGGTGCACGCCTGTAGTCCCAGCTTCGGGAGGTTGAAGCAGGAGAATCTCTTGAACTCAGGAGGCGAAGATTGCAGTGAGCTGAGATCGTGCCATTGCACTCCAGCCTGGGCAAGACAGCGAGACTCTGTCTCAAAAAAAAAAAAAAAAGTGAGACGTTTGTGTGAAGAGAAATCTTACTTTTGAACGTGAACTAAAATATAAATAAATACTATATATTTACCACGTTGGCCAGGCTGCTCTCAAACTCCTGAACTCAAGTGATGTGCCCATCTCGGCCTCCCAAGAATTTCACCTGCCTTTCTAACCTTATTTTTTTTCTGTTAAGAAGAGATAAAGACTCTGGGAGCAAAGATGAGGTTCGGAGAAAGGTTTACTGTCAAGCAAGGAACCTGATCTGACCCAGAGAACTTCAGCTCTGGGGATGAGGCCCTAGGAACCCAGTCTCTGTCAGGAGAGCATCTGTGGGCTCTGGAGCAACCTGGGCTCTGGAGTGTAAGTGTATCTCCATGGTTTGTCAAGAGGCGTTCTTCTCTGTGAATGTGAAGTGCTCATTTGAGTGTAACAGCACCTCCACGGTTTTCACTTCTTCCCGATGATGGCACCCTCACTATCATAATTTATATATAGTATCATAATCGGGACATGTCATGAATGGTGCTAAGTCATTATACCTAGTTCCTCTCTGGCAAACAATATGCTATGAAATTAACAGTCAGACTTTAGCGAGTAGTCCTTTCTTTAAAAATAGACTTCCTTAGATAAACTGCGCTTTAGTTCATACACTGCCATTGGGGCCTGTGATAGCAGGAGCACAACTTGAAATGCCTCATGGTTTCCTGTATGCTATGTATTAATTCCGACTTGCTAATGGCTGTGGTTTTTGTGGTGTGAGTGGACACAGGACTCTTTCATCAGGGTAATTTATAGTCCAATGTCCATTTGTTTTAGAACAGATTGAAATTGCTGGCAGACTCAAGTTAATTTGTAATTTGCAAGTAAGAAATCTTGCAAGCCTGGTTTCAAAGTGTGATTTTGGGTTAAAGTGTAAGTACACGGTGTAGTCACAATCTAGAATCTAAAGATCCTGTCCAAAGGCCATGAGGATGATTTCCCTGGATTTGATTGGTGACAGTTAGAAAAACAGTGTTTTTCATATTAAAGAATGTGGGTCTCGGCCGGGCGCAGAGGCTCACGCCTGTAATCCCAGCACTTTGGGAGGCCGAGGTGGGCAGATCACGAGGTCAGGAGATCGAGACCATCCTGGCTAACACGGTGAAACCCTGTCTCTACTAAAAATACAAAAAATAAGCCTGGTGTGGTGGTGGGCACCTGTAGTCCCAGCTACTCGGGAGACTGACACAGGAGAATGGCATGAACCTGGGAGGCGGAGCTTGCAGTGAGCCGAGATTGTGCCACTGCACTCCAGCCTGGGCGGACAGAGCAAGACTTGGTCTCAAAAAAAAAGAATATGGGTCTCACTTAGGTGACTGTTAAAGGAGAGAATACAGTACACTTGATGCAGTATATGTGAAGTTGGGCCTACCTACTGTCTTTCTTACATGTTTTTTTGTTTGTTTGTTTGAGACAGAGTCTCTTGTCACCCAGGCTGGAGCGCAGTGGCGCCATCTTAGCTCACTGCAACCTCCACCTCCTGGGTTCAAGCGATTCTCGTGCCTCAGCCTCCTGAGTAGCTGGGATTACAGGCGCCTGCCACCACGCCTGGCTAATTTTTGCATTTTTAGTAAAGAAGGGGTTTCACCATGTTGGCCATGACTGGTCTCGAACTCCTGACCTCAAGTGATCCACCCATCTCGGCCTCCCAAAGTGCTGGAAAGAAAAAGAAAAAAAGACCACCATTTTGTGGTGTTTTGTTACAGCAGCCCTAGAAAACTTGTACACCAGGGACTAGGGAAAGCCTCCTAGAGAAAGGAATGGCCGGGCTAAGAGGACTGTAGGAAAGCCCATTTTAGGACAGGAGAATAGCCTGTGTGAAGGCCTAGAGGTGAGAGAGGTTATAGTACCTTGCAGTGACTTGAAACATGCGAAGTATGGCTGGAGCATAGTAAACAAGAGAGGAGGCAAAGGAAAATACCAGGGACAGTTAAACTTCAATGGGTAGCTGTCATTTTTGGCTGCGCAATATCTGAACTCATTTTCCACTTTATGAGAATCCCTAAATAGGTGGGAGGAGGGTTAAAGCAAGCAGATACCCCGTCTTTGAGCTCCTGGCAGCTACAACACAGTACACTGACCTACACACAGCCAGCTTGTGTTCCTATCCAGGACTCTGACTTGGGAGGTAGGCAGATAAAGGGGAGGATGGTTAGAAATGGTTCACAGAGGCCGGGCGCAGTGGCTCAAGCCTGTAATCCCAGCACTTTGGGAGGCCGAGACGGACGGATCACGAGGTCAGGAGATCGAGACCATCCTGGCTAACACGGTGAAACCCCGTCTCTACTAAAAATACAAAAACTAGTTGGGCGAGGTGGCGGGCGCCTGTAGTCTCAGCTACTCGGGAGGCTGAGGCAGGAGAATGGCATAAACCCGGGAGGCAGAGCTTGCAGTGAGCTGAGATCCGGCCACTGCACTCCAGTCCGGGCGACAGAGCGAGACTCCGCCTCAAAAAAAAAAAAAAAAAAGAAAGAAAAAGAAATGGTTCACAGAGCCTGTCGGAGATCCCCATGTCCAATGGGGCAGAAAGTGCCCGATAAGAGAGTGCAGCTGTGTGGCAACCAGTGTCCAATGGCAAGATGGCAGGTGTCAAGTGGAGATCCTGCCCACAGCCGCTAAGCAGGGTGACCAACTCGTCCTGAGGACACTGGGAGGACTGGTCTCTGCCACATGAGCACATGGTTTCTGTGTTAGGGTTTTGACTGTGCCTTACCTCCCTGAGCTTCTGTTGTTTTTCCAAGCCTGTTCCTTAGCCTTCTGGACAATTCTATGAGTTACTTGATATCTTTCCAAAAAGACTCCTTTTCTGCTTAATCAACAAGAATTGGCTTTTCTTGGCTGAAACAAAGAATCCTGAGTAGTGCCATAGGGGTCAGTCATACTGTGAAGGGCCTTCTAAGCCACACTATGGAGTTTAGACTTTGTCCAAAAGTCAAGGCAGAGTGGGGAGGAGGGACTGTGTGGAGAATCCATTGAGTGAGAGCAAGCTGGAAGACAGAAGAGTAGAGAGAAAACAGTGAGAAAAGGCAGGAGGCTGTGGTAACAGGGCAGGTGAGAGAAGAGGCTGCCTAGACTCTCTAGGTTGTAGGGGGAAGGAGAGAGGTGCAACGATTGGAGAGAAATGCAGCAGGTCAGGTCAAATTATTGATGAACATCAGACAGCCAAGACCCAAAAACACTGACCCTAAAACCATGACAGCATCAGCCTCATGTAGGAAACCAGCCTACAGGGGCCCATCCTCCACCACCTTTGCTGAATAAATATTCCCAGGCTGGTGCTCACTCACTCCTGGCTGCAACTGCATCACCAGCTGACCTGGGTGAAAAAGGAAGAGTGACAAGCCTCTTGCCAGAGCCACTGAGCCTCACTTGCAGGCCATACCCATATTCTGTTAGAAGTGTATGTCAGGTCTAAATCCACCTCCTTTCACACCTGTGTTGTCCTTGGTCACCACCCAGACCACAGGTCATTCTGGTCAGCAACATATCCTGGTCCAATCCCTCCCAAAGCCCACTGGAATTTCTGTTTTGTGATTAGCAGATACCCCCTATCTTCCACTTTTTTCCCCAATATTCTCCCCCCTTCTCCTTTCACAGAAAACTGGTAGTCTTTTGAGGATACTGCTTCCCTTGGAGCCCTATCAGGTCAAGGTTATTGATTCTCTCACAGCTCAGGGATGTCTGAGTCAGAAGGCAGGGTTGGTGGTTTCTCCTTGTTTTTCCACCCTCTTGCAGATTTTCTGCAGCTGTGAATCTTGGGCCATCTGGCATACCCTTTACCAAATCTCTTCCAACTTCCTCTTTGCTTTGCCTCAGTCTTTGCCGCCTGGCTCACAGCGACCTCTCCACTTATTCCAGTGGCTTCAAACCTTGGACTCCTTATCTCAAATGGCCTCCTCCAGACCACGCCCATGGTCAAACCCTGAACCTTGTTACCAGCTCAAAACTGTTCCACTTCCATGGTCACTAATTCAAAACGCTGAAGTGACATTGCAACTGTTCTAACGTCATCAGGACCTATAATCTAACTCCTGCACTTTCTTCCTGTTCACTAGCCCCGTTCATTTCTTATATTTATATTAAATTAATATAAATACTAAAATACATTTACTATAGATTGTCGTTTATATTAAATTTCATGTCTATGATGATAACACAGTCCTTTCTCTGCAGCTGCCCAACAAATTTCAACCTTGGGTACATCTCCCCATCTGTCTTTTCCATGTCTGTACCTGATGAAGACCAGTGGAAAAAAATGGGGTTACAAGAGTACCAGACAAGGCTTCACTATAAACTCACAATTGTTGGTGTCAATTGAGCACCTAAACTTACCAAGCAATGTTACTGTATTTCTCTAGTTAGCATCTCTCCTCTTCTCTGCTTATTCTAGACCTTCTCCACCTTATTTCAACCTTGGAACCTCTTCCATTCTCCTCCCTCTTAGCCATCTCCCCCGTACTTTTGAACTCTTTCGACTGGATTATTTCCATGAGTATTAAAACATGCTCTAATTATCTTCCATCTTTTAAAACAAACCAACAAAAACTCTCGATCTCGTGACCTCGTGTTTCGCCCGCCTCAGCCTCCCAAAGTGCTGGGATTACAGGCGTGAGCCACGGCGCCCGGACTCGACTTTTTTGTTTTTAATTCAGAGTGCCAGAATTCAAATGACACATTTTCTTCGTTTAGCTTCCATTACCTTCACTTTCCTGGTTTTGCTCAAATATGTCTGACCATTAAACAGAATCATCAGGGGCTCCTCTTCTACAAAATCTTTTGTTTTTCTTTTTGAGATGGAGTCTCGCTCTGTTGCCCAGGGTGGAGTTCGGTGGCACAGTATCAGCTCACTGCAACGTCCGCCTCCCTGGTTCACATAATTCTCCTGACTCAGCCTCCCGAGTAGCTGGGACTACAGGCACCCACCACCACGCCCGGCTAATTTTTTGTATTTTTAGTAGAGATGGGGTTTCACCGGGTTAGCCAGGATGGTTTGATCTCCTGACCTCATGATCTGCCCGCCTCAGCCTCCCAAAGTGCCAGGATTACAGGTGTGAGCCACTGCACCTGGCCTACAACATCTTTAAATATTACTTTTTCATGACTCAATTTTAGACTCTCTTCTCCTGCCCCTCTATATCCTCCTTCACTGTAAGCAATCTCACTCACTCTTGGGCTTAAATCCATCTGTTTTAGGAGCTAGCAAATAACAGCTGTGTATCTCTAGACAGGATTTTTCTTTTTTTTTTTTCTTTCATTTTTTTTTTTTTCTGGAGACAGAGTCTTGCTCTGTCGCCCAGGCTGGAGTGCAGTGGCACAATCTTGGCTCACTGCAACCTCCCGGGTTCAAGTGATTCTTCTGCCTCAATCTCCTGAGCAGCTGCGACTACAGGCACGTGCCACCACGCCTGGCTAATTTTTGTATTTTTAGTAGACATGGGGTTTTACCATGTTGGCCAGGCTGGTCTCAAACTCCTGACCTCATGATCCGCCTGCCTTGGCCTCCCAAAGTGCTGGGATTATAGGTGTCAGCCACCACGCCCGGCCTCTTTTTCTTTTCAAGAGATAAGAGTCTTCACCTTGTTACCCAGGCTGGAGTGCAGTGGCATGATCATAGCTCAACACAGCTTCCAAATTCCTGGGCTCAAGGGATCCTCCTGCCTCAGCCTCCTGAGTAGCTAAGACTATAAGTGTGGACCATTACACCTTGCTCATTTTTATTTACATGTAGAGACAGGGTCTTGCTATGCTGCCCAGGCTGGTCTTGGACTCCTGGCCTCAAACAATCCTCCCACCTTGGCACCAAAGTGCAGGCACAGATGTGAGCTACCATATCAGGCCTAAGGATCTTTTCACTGAGCTTTATTAATACAACTGTATATACTCAGCAGCTGCCTAGTCAACAGCTCTATTTACATATTTTACAGGCATCTGAAGCTCAACATATTCAAAACTAAACTTATTTTCTCTCTCAAACTTGCTTCTCTTCCAGTATTCTCCATATTAATACATGGTGCTAGCACTCAACCCACTACTCATGCCAAACTTGGGCTTCATGCTTGCTGCTTACTACCCATTCACCCCCAACTCTCTATATAATTAATTACAAGTCCTGACAATTCATTCAATAAACAATTATTGACAGCCAACTAGTTCCAGGCACTTTCCTAAGTACTGGAGATACAGTCTAGAACAAAAAAGACAAACACGCCCGTTCTCTGTGGAGCTTGTATTTCAGTAATATAAGCTAGGTGACCCTAACATTTTGCCTGGCAATAATAGGTGTGTTCATTAAATGCTAGCTACAATGTTTAAAATGAACATGACTGAGCACTCCATGGGCAAGTAACTGTATCACACTCAAAGAGCAACCAAGTTGAGGCCCAAGAGCAGTGGCTCACGCCTGTAATCCCAGCACTTTGGGAGGCAGAGGTGAGCGGATCACATGAGGTCCAGGAGTTCGAGACCAGCCTGGCCAACATGGTGAAATCCCATTTCTACTAAAAATACAAACAATAGCCAGGTGTGCTGGCTCACGCCTGTAGTCTCAGCTACTTCGGCGGCTGAGGCAGCAGAATCGTTTGTATCTGGGAGGCAGAGGTTGCATTGAGCCGAGATGGCACCACTGCACTCCAGCCTGGGTGACAGAGTGAGACTCTGCATATTGCAGAGAGAGAGTTATTTGAAGGAATTGACACCTAATTGGAGGCTGGTGTTTGATATGAGTTCTAAATTTCTCTTCAAAGAATCAATAGGTCAGTATGTTCAATTCTTTGTTTTCTACTTTTACACTTAAGTTCTGGCCAGGCATGGTGGCTCACGCCTGTAATCCCAATACTTTGGGAGGCCAAGGCAGGTGGATCACGAGGTCTGGAGATGAAGACCATCCTGGCTAACACAGTCAAACCCCTCTCTACTAAAAATATAAAAAATAAGCTGGGTGTGGTGGTGGGCGCCTGTAGTCCCAGCTATTCGGGAGGCTAAGGCAGGAGAACTCAGGAGGCGGAGCTTGCAGTGAGCCAAGATCCTGCCACTACACTCCAGCCTGGACTACAGAGTGAGACTGTCTTAAACAAACAACAACAAACAAAAACAACTTCCTGGTAAAGCAATCTTTTTCGATTACCTGCTCTGCCCTGATTCATTCTCCACCCTGAGTCATTCCGATTTCCTGCTCTGCCATAACCATATTTCCCAGCAGACCACTCACCCCGGCACTCTCTTTAAATTAGCCAATCGCAATTAGCTTAGCCTGTGTGGTCTAACCTTAGCCAATAAGGGAAGGCCACAGCAGCAGGGCCACGAATAAGAACCCCTTCCCCTCCCTTGTCCAGGTGTGCGCCCACCATTGCTCCATCTGTGAGGGCGCACCCTTCTACAGAAATAAATTGCCTTGCTGAGAAGAAAAAAAGAAAATTTTATATTCGAGTGCTATTTCTTTTGTAGCAGCAAAACATTATAAACACTGGCAAGCCTAAAATTTGCAGGTCAGGCTAGAGACCCAGGAGAGCTGAAGGCAGTCTGGGGGCAGGATTCCTTCTTCCTCAGAGGACCTTAGTCTTTTCTCTTATGACCTTCCCTTGACTGGATGAGGCCCACACACATTGTGGAGGATCAACTGCTTTACTCAAGTCTAATTTAACTGTTAATCACATCTTAAAAAATACCTTCTAGACTGGTGTTTGACCAAAAACTGGGTTGCACAGACTAACCCAGTTGACACATAAAACTAGCCATCATCATAGTAGTCCAAAGACGGTGTCTCTGCTCACAAAACATGGGAAAGTGCAGGGGACCCATGAGAATTGTCTTCCAACACTACTTTTTTTTTGGGGGGGGGGACGGAGTTTCGCTCTTGTCCCCCAGGCTGGAGTGCAATGCCACGATCTCGCTCACTGCAACCTCCACCTCCCGGGTTCAAGCGATTCTCCTGCCTTAGCCTCCTGAGTAGCTGGGATTGATTACAGGGGCCCGCCACCTCGCCCAGCTAATTTTTCTATTTTTAGTAGAGACAGGGTATCACCACATTGGCCAGGCTGGTCTCCAACTCCTGACCTCAGGTGATCCGCCAGCCTCAGCCTCCCAAAGTGATGGAATTATAGGCATGAGCCACCGTGCCCAGCCAACACTGCTTATTTTTTTAAAAAAATTAATTATTGGTGTCTTTAGACTCTGTCTCCCCCCCACACCCCTAACATTTACTTTTAAAATTTAAGACAAAACTTAAACAGTAAACAATTAAGAATTTAATACCCCATTTATATTACATTTATTAAGCTTTACACTACGACCCAGGTTCTAGGTGGTTGGGACACAGTGGTTCAATCCCTCTCTAGTAAATAAAACTGACGTCTTAAGCGCTACAATCAAGGTGTGCACGGGGTGCTACAGAACAATACGCAGACAGGAGAAAGTCGGAGGAAAGGTGAGACTTCCCAGGCAGGTGTCATCCGAGAATAACTTTCACACAGGGTGACTAAGCGAGTTAGTGACTGCGCGGAAAATGGGCTTCCAAGGCTCACAAGGCTCGTGCTGAGGCTCCGCGAGCTATTTCATAGTAAGCTTACTATCATCCTTTGGGCATCTGCTTTACGGACAAGTTCATCAGGATTTAAAGGATCTTGGTTGCATATCCTTCCCCTTCCTCACAGAGGCCGCCAGCCCGGAGCCCCTCCAGGCCCTCCTCCCTCCTGCATATACTGGCCGCCAGCCTTTCCCTCCCCGCCCCTTCACACAGGCCGCCCCCAGCCTCCCGGCCCCCCGGGTTCCCTTCCACGGGAGGCCCCGGCCTCCCTGGCCTCTCCTCCACCGTTCTCCCCGCATCGCCCGGCTTCCCGCAAGCCGCTGGCACAGTCCCCTCCACACCCTCCGCGCACTGCCGCTCCTTTCCCTCCACACCCTCAGCGCACGCCGCTCCTTTCCCCTGGGGGCGACCGGCTCCCTCCTCTCTGACCCGCCGTTCTCCGCCCCCACCCACTTCCGCAGCCAGTCCGCGCCACCCGCTTCCCCCCGCGCTCCCTCCCGTCCCCGCGCTTCCGGCCCCGCCCGCCCCCGCGCGGAGGACTGTGGGAGCGGCTTCCTTGGATTCCGCGCTTGGCAACGGCTCGGCGTCGCGCTTTGGCCAACCGCCGCGTCGTCCCTGGGCCCGACTAACTGTCGCCCGCTTCCCTCAGCGTGAGGTAGGAGAAGGGCGCTGGGGCCTCGTGCTTCAGGGCCCCTGGCAGCCGTGCCCCCGCGGCGTCCTGTGCGCCGAGCCCCGCCGATCGCCTCTTGGCGCGGCTCCTGCCCACCCCGCGGCGGTCTGAGGCGGGGCCCCGAATGGACTCGGCCTGCCCCTGCTTTTCTCCCGCTGGGGCCCGAGTGCGTCCCTCAGGCGCCCGAGTTGTCCACGCAGAAGCGTGGGCGTTGGTTCTCACATCGCTGTCCCCAGCCTGTCTTGCTCCTCTGAACTGGGACGGGCGTCGCGGGCCGTTTGGCCGTGGCTGTCCCAGGTCCCAGTCGCGGCTGACGGGAAACTTCAGACCCAGTTGGACCCCCGCGCCAGCTCTGGAGTCGCGCAGCAGAGGCGGGGCACGTCGCTCTTCCGTTTTCTTGTTAGGTAAAGCTCTTGAAATTGCCTGACACAAGTTGAATCAGGAGTGAAGATAAAAGTACACAACAGAATACAGAAAGCGCGTACTTAGCCTCACAAAGATGGAAACATTCCAGAAACGTGAAGTACTGTTGTCCCAAGATTCTTTGTTTTTTTTTTTTTGTTTTTTTGTTTTTTTTAAAGACGGAGTTTCATTCTTTGTTGCCCAGGCTGGAGGGCAATGGTGCGCTCTCGGCTCACCGCAACCTCCGCCTCCCCGGTTCAAGTGATTCTCCTGCCTCAGCCTCCCGAGTAGCTGGGATTACAGGCATGTGCCACCACGCCTGGCTAATTTTTGTATTTTTAGTAGAGACGGGGTTTCTCCATGTTGGTCAGGCTGGTCTCGAACTGCTGACCTGAGGTGATCCGCCCGCCTCAGCCTGCCAAAGTGCTGGGATTACAGGCGCGAGCCACCGCGCCCAGCCGTCCCAAGATTCTTTCTACACTTTTACCAGTCCGATTTTCTGGTTGTGAGTTATTTAATTAATTAATTTATTTATTTATTTTCCTTGAGAAACTGCAGTAGGCTTCTTGGAAGTAGACCAAGGGTGTCCAATCGTTTGGCTTCCCTGGGCCACATCGGAAGAAGAATTGTCTTGGGCCACACATAAAATACACGAACACTAAGATAGCTGATGAGCTTTAAAAAAATAGCAAAAAAATCTCATAATGCTTTCAGAAAGTTTACGAATTTGTATTGGGCCGCATTCAAAGCCGTCCTGTGCCACGTGCCGGCCGGGGTTGGAAAAGTTTGAAGTAGACTGTCCGTCATAGTCAGTAGAAAAGTATTAAAACACAGCTTAAGGCTGGGCGCAGTGGCTCAAGCCTGTAATCCCAGCACTTTGGGAGGCCGAGACGGGCGGATCACGAGGTCAGGAGATCGAGACCATCCTGGCTAACATGGTGAAACCCCGTCTCTACTAAAAATACAAAAAACTAGCTGGGCGACGAGGCGGGCACCTGTAATGCCAGCTACTCGGGAGGCTGAGGCAGGAGAATGGCGTGCACCCGGGAGGCGGAGCTTTCAGTGAGCTGAGATCGGGCCACTGCACTCCAGACTGGGCGACAGAGTGAGACTCCGTCTCAAAAAAAAAAAAAAAAAAAAGGCTTTACTAGCATTTAATTTATATTAAATATAGGTGGCATTATCCTCAGATTATTTCAACATGGAAGGTTTGTTACATGTATGAGCTGTTTTGGAAATAGCGTGGAGAATCCAGAAACCCTGGGTTGTATAACAACAGTTGTTCTGCCACCCGTAGCTATTAGCCATGCTTGATTCCCTTCACTTTTCCTGGTCTCACTTTCCACATCTTTTAACATTTGTATGTTCAACAAGATGTCTATTCAACTAAAGTCTCAAGTCAACCTTTTAAAAATCTGGTTACAACGTAGCAGAAAGGATTTCTCATTATAAAAGTTGCTTCTTTCTGTAACTTATGTGTCAACTAAACTGACTTAAATAGGGTTCATAATCTGAAATTATGGTTCAGAATAGTGGTTCTCAAAGTGTGGTCCCCAGACCAGCAGCCTCAGCATCACCTGGGTTTGAGAACCACTGGTTTAGTATTATCTGAGCTAAAACTTTTAATTAAAAATATTTTATATATCTTTTACCACTGACTTTTAATACCTTTTGAAGCTATTTTGAAATGACCATTTCTATGTGGGTGACATTTGCCCTTACAGTAGTTAATTTTCATTTCAAAAAATTATGAGAAATTAACTCAAAATTGATCACTGACCTAAAATATAAGAGCTAAAACTGTAAAACTATTAGGAAAAAACCATAGGTATAAATATTCTTGACCTTGGATTAGGCAATTCTTTCTTACATATGATACCAAAAGTACATGCAACCAAAGAAAAAATAAATTGTGTATCATCAAAATGTAAAACGTTTGTGCTTCAAAGTATACTACAAAGAATGTAAATTGATGAGGCATAGAATGGGGGAAAGTATTTGTAAATCATTTATATAATGTTTAGAATCCAGAATATGTAGAGGATCTTTATAATTCATGTGATAACCCGATTTTTAGGAATGAGCAGGCTGGGCACGGTGGCTCACGCCTGTAATCTCAGCACTTTGGGAGGCCGAGGCAGGTGGGTCACGAGGTCAGGAGATCAAGACCATCCCGGCTAACATGGTGAAACCCCGTCTTTACTGAAAAAAAAAAAAAAAAAAAAAAAAAACAAACACAAAAATTTGCCGGATGTGGTGGCGGGTGCCTGTAGTCCCAGCTACTTGGGAGACTGAGGCAGGAGAATGGTGTAAAACCGGGAGGCAGAGCTTGCAGTGAGCCGAGATTGTGCCACTGCACTCTAGCCTAGGGGACAGAGCGAGATTCTGTCTCAAAAAAAAAAAAAAAAAAAAAAAGTGAGCAGAAGATCTGAACAGACATTTCTCCAAAGAGACACAGAAATGAGTAATAAGATGAAAAGATGTTCAACATCATTAGTCATCAGGGGAATGCAAGTCAGTACTACAATGAGATACCATTTCATACTCACTAGAATTGCTATAATCAGAAACAGGAACAATAACAAGTGTTGGCTAGGACATGGATAAATTGGAACCTTCATGCATTGCAGGTGGGATGTAAAATATGCAGCCACTTTGGAAAACAGTCTAGCTGTTCTTCCAAAAGTTAAACATAGAGTTAGTATATGATCCAGCAATTCCTTTCCTAGATATATTCCCAATAGAATTGAACATATATATCTATGCTAAAACTTGTACACACACGTTCATAGTGATGTGATTCATAAAAGTCAGAAAGTAGAAACAATCCAAACGTCCATTAACTGATGAATGGATAAGCAAAATGTTGTAGATGTATTATTTAGCCATGAAAAGTAATGAAATATTGATACATACTACTGCATGGATGAACCTTGAAAGCATTATGTTAAGTGAAAGAGACCAGACACAAAAGGCTACATATTGTGTAATTTCCTTAACATGAAATGTCCAGAAGTGGCAAATCCACAGAGACAGAAAATAGATTAATGGTTGCCAGGGACTGGGGAAAGGGAAGGGAGTCATGGAGAGCTGCTAACAGGCCCCATATTTCTTTATTGGAATGATGAAAATGTTCTGGAATTACATACTGGGGATGGTTGCACAGCCTTGTGAATATACTAAAAACCACTGAATTACGCACCTTGAAAAGTTAAATTGTATGGGATACAAACTATAGCTCAAAAAATACTTTTGTTAGTATTTAAAATATATAAATAATTTTTAAAGGTTGTGAGAAGCCACATATATGGTATTATGCTGAGAAAAAGATTAAGCTGAAAATTTATTTTGTTATTTTTATTTTTATTTTTTATTTATTTATTTTTTGAGACGGAGTCTGGCCGTGTCGCCCAGGCTGGAGTGCAGTGGCGCAATCTTGGCCTACTGCAACCTCCGCCTCCCAGGTTCAGGCAATTCCCCTGCCTCAGCCTCCCGAGTAGCTGGGATTACAGGTGCCTGCCATCATGCCTGGCTAATTTTTTTGTATTTGTAGTAGAGACGGGGTTTCACCATATTAGCTAGGATGGTCTCAATCTCCTGACCTTGTGATCCACCCGCCTCAGCCTCCCAAAGTGCTGAGATTATAGGCGTGAGCCACTGTGCCCGGCCTAACCTGAAAATTTCTTAGGAATTTGCTGGTGAACTTAAAATGTACAGGCCTTAAAGAAAATATGTATTTGCTTTAAAGAAAATACATTTCTTAGATACTGGCAATACTACATTTCTTGGGTAATTAGCCCTCCTCCACCTCCCACCCCTCAAATTGCCTAAAATACTGACTTGATTTGAATGATACTTCCAGGAATCCTTGCCAGATTCTTTAGTAATTATTAGATATACGGTGTATCTATATGGTAGTTTCATTTCTCTCATGCTTCTGTCCAAGTCAAAATGTAGAGATGAATCTTGAAATTTTACCTTTTTTTTTTTTTGAGACGGAGTCTCGCTCTGTTGCCCTGGCTGGAGTGCGGTGGCGCGATCTTGGCTCACTGTAAGCTCTGCTTCCCGGGTTCACGCCATTCTCCTGCCTCAGCCTCCCAAGCAGCTGGGACTACAGGCGCCCGCCACCACGCCTGGCTAATTTTTTGTTTTTTTTAGTAGAGACAGGGTTTCACTGGGTTAGCCAGGATGGTCTCGATCTCCTGACCTCGTGATCTGCCCACCTCAGCCTCCCAAAGTGCTGGAATTACAGGCATGAGCCACTGCACCCAGCCGAAATTTTACATTTTTATTTGGGAAGAAAGAATTGCAGTTTGAGGACCAGGTGGTCTTTGGTATGCCCAACGAACAAAGAGAAAGTTTTTTATCAAAAGGAGAAATGTTATATAGTGCTCTTTGAGAAAGTTCACTGAAACTAGTGAGGTTCTGGGAAGCTGGCAAGTTCTAATTGGTGGGTAGCTGTGGTGGCCAGAATTAGTCCTATGTTTGCAGCAAGTTATCTCAGCAGCTATAAATAAAATTGGCCTCAGGTTATAGCAGCCAGTTTCAGCAGCCAGACTTGCAGAGAACTCCACTCTTTAAGCAATGTTGTGTGTCCTGAGTGCCTCCCCACCAACACACCCCAGCTTCTTGACTCTGTTGACTCTGTTTTAGTTGGGTATGAGAAGAATGACTCAATTTGTATGATCAGCTTTTACTCTTCTGTTTCACTTTGCTTTGATATATTTTTTTTCTGTCTTGCATTTTTTCCCTCAACATTTCGTTACGAAAATTTTCAAACATGCAGCAAGGTTTAAAGAATTTTATGGTGAATGTTACTCCTGCTACCTAGATTCCACCATTAACCTTTTTCTATAGTTGCTTTATCGTGTACTTATCCATTTGCCTATCTCTCAATCCATCTATCAAGCCATCTTTTTTTTAGAGAGACAGAGTCTCACTGTCAACCAGGTTGGAGTGCAGTGGCATGATCTCAGCTCACTGCAACCTCTGCCTCCTGGGTTCAAGCGATTCTCATGCCTCAGCCTCCCGAGTAGCTTGAATTACAGGTGTGCACCACCATGCCCTGCTAGTTTTTGTATTTTTAGTAGCGACAGGGTTTCACCATGTTGACCAAGCTGGTCTCAAACTCCTGACCTCAAGTTATCCACCTGTCTTGGCCTTCCAAAGTGTTGGAATTACAGGCATGAGCCATGGCGCCCAGCCAAAGCCATCTTATTTTGTGTGTTTTAAGCTATATTACAGCTGTTATACATTCCCTGAAATACCAGCATGCATATCAATTATACAGTTCAATATTTGTTTATAGTTCTTTTGAGATAAAATTTACAAAGCAGAAATCTCAGTGTACATTTGCTGAGTTTTCACAAATGCATACACTTGTGTGACTCAAACCCCTGCCAAGATATAGAACATGTATCATCACTCCAGAAAATTCTCTCGTATCCTTTTCCATTCATTCCCTACCCCCCATCCCTAAGAAGCGACCTCAATTCTGATGGTTTTCTGCTGTAAATTAGTTTTGTCTGTTTGAGAACTTTGTATATAGAAAACAGTGCATAATGTGCTGCTTTACGTAAGGCTTCTTTCACTCAGCATAATTGGGATTCTTTTTTATTGCTGGATAGTACTTCATTGTGTAAGTATGCCACGTTTTGCTTGTCCATTTTACTGATGGGTGTCTGGTTTGTTTCTTATTTTTCGGTATTATGAATAAAGCTGTGACAAAAAAGAAAGGTTTAATTTGAAGAATGAGAGTCTCCTCTAAATTACCAGGTCCAGAGAGGCGTGGGAGTGAAACAGCAGTCACATCTCCGTTACCTTCTTGGGCTAAGTAATCATATCTTGAAACTTGCTTGCTATTGCCACAAGTAGCTGTAAATTAATCTAACAACATCACCGTCTGGATACTATGACCCATACAATGTAGCCAATCACTAATCAACATTATTTTCATAAACCAGTGAGAATTTCTGACAGACAGCTTTGTGTCAGCCCACTCCCTGCCCCACTTTTTTACCTTTAAAGATCTGCTTGAAACAAAGGCCAAAGGGAGCGCCTGCTCAGGGTTATGAAGTCTGAATCTTCTGGGCAGGCAGCCATCCTCGTTTTGGCTCAGGTAAACTTTTTAGAATTATATTTTATGCCTCAATTCCTTTCTTTAGGTTGACAGCTGCTATGAACATTCTTATACAAATCTTCTTGTAGACATATGTTTTCATTTCTCTTGAGTAAAAATTTTTGAGTGGAATTGCTGGGTCATAAAAGGTACATGTTAATTTTATGAAACTGCAAGACTTTTCTTCCAAAGTGTATCATTTTATACTCTCATCAGCAGTGTGTGAGGACTCTGGTTGCTCCACATCTTTGCTGACATAATGCGTTGTCGGTCTTTCTAATTTTACACATTCCGATGTGTATGTGGTGGTTTCTGCCTTGCATTTTAATTGACTATTGCATACCTTTCTTCTGCACTTGATACTAAGCTCCATGAAAATCAGGACAATCACTTGTACCCCCCTCTAGTGCCTGTCACTGTTCTTTCAGTGTCGTGGTTGTGAAATCAATGTGAAATGAGGGCAATAACTTAATGTTTTGACATCTAGTTTTGGGAGTTTGATGTGAAAAAAATTGAAACCTTGAAAATATATACAGATAAATTTGACCAAAAATGTTATTAAATAGTTATACTTTATTGGAATTAAGAATTATTTCTGGCCTGGCATGGTGGCTCATGCTGGTAATAATCCCAGCATTTTGGGAGGCCAAAGTGAGAGGATGACTTGAGCTCAGGAGATTGAGTCCAGCCTGAGCAACATAGGGAGATCCCATCTTTACAAAAATTTTTTTTTTTTTTTTGAGACGGAGTCTCGCTCTGTCGCCCAGGCTGGAGTGCGGTGGCCGGATCTCAGCTCACTGCAGGCTCCGCCTCCCGGGTTTATGCCATTCTCCTGTCTCAGCCTCCGGAGTAGCTGGGACTACAGGCGCCCGCCACCTCGCCCGGCTAGTTGTTTGTATTTTTTAGTAGAGACGGGGTTTCACCGTGTTAGCCAGGATGGTCTCGATCTCCTGACCTCGTGATCCACCCGTCTCGGCCTCCCAAAGTGCTGGGATGACAGGCTTGAGCCACCGCGCCCGGCCTACAAAAAATTTCAAACTTAGTTGGGTGTGGTGGCACAAGCCTGTAGTACCAGGGAGGCTGAGGTGGGAGGATCACTTGTGCCAGAGAGGTCAAGGCTATAGTGAGCCGTGATTGTGCTACTGCATTCCAGCCTGGGCAACAGAGCAAGACATATCTCAAAAAATATATATATTTCTTATACCAAGAACATATTTACACTGCCAATTTTTCCTAGGTATAAATGATGCAAAATGTGCACCTGGCTCCAGAGACAGATGAAGATGATCTTTATTCCGGCTATAATGACTACAATCCAATCTATGATATCGAGGTAACAAAAGCTAGTTGTTTTTTTACATTGGTCTTGGTTAAACAGCTGGTTTATGAAGACTGTGGATTTGAGAGTTCTACTTTATTATGCTTTAGATTAAATAAGCTGATTTAAAAACCTAGAAAAGTGCTATTACAGGAGATTCTACTGACTTCCACCAAAAATAATAATTGCAGCAGAAGGAAAGATCATGAGACAGGTTACAAAAATGAATTAAGATGAATTATATATACTTGTATTCTTCAGCACTAGCCGTCCAAATGTGTAAAAGACTTAGATCACCTGAAGGTATTTAAAATTAGGGTTTTAAAAAAATTCTAAAGTTGAAATGTCTTGTTTTTTTTTTGTTGTTTATTTGTTTTTTAATTTTTGTGAGTACATAGTAGGTGCATATATTTATGGGGAATATGGGATATTTTGATACAGGCATACAGTGTGTAATAATCACATAAGGGTAAATAGGGTTTCTGTTACATCAAGCATTTATCGTTTGTGTTTCAAACCATTTGATTATATTCTTTTAGTTATTTTTAAATGTGTAATTAAATTATTGACTATAGTCACCCCATTTTGCTATCAAATACTAGATCTTGTGCATTCTTTCTATTTTTTTTTTTTTTTTTTTTGTACCTATTAACCATTCCCACCCCTTCCCCCTGCCACTACCCTTCCCAGCCTCTGGTAATCATCCTTCTATTCTCTATCTCCTTGAGTTCAGTTGTTTTAATTTTTAGATCCCAGAAATAAGTGAAAACATGCGATGTTTGTCTTTCTGTGCCAGGCTTATTTCACTTAATAGAATGGCCTCCAGTTCCATCCACATTGTTGCAAATAACAGGATCTCAATTCTTTTTTATGGCTAGTTTTCCATTGATATATGTACATTTTCTTTATCCATTTGTCTGTTGACAGACATGTAGGTTGCTTCCAAATCTTGGCTGTTGTGAATACTGCTGCAGCAAACATGGGAGTGCAGATATCTCTTTGATATGCTATGATGTAGTTTGTATATTTATTCCCACCCACATCTTATGTTGAATTGTAATAATACGCAGCATTGGAGGTGAGACCTGGTGGGAAGTGATAGGATCATGAGAGTGGATTTCTCATGAATGGTTTAGCGTTATCTTCTTGGTGCCATCCTCACCCCATGTGACGTGACTGCTCCCATTTAGCCTCCTGTCGTGAGTGAACGCTCCCTGAGGCCTCCCCAGAAACTGAGCAGATACTGATGTCATGTTTGTACAGCCTGCAGAACCATGAGCCAATCAAACCTTTTTTCTTTATGAATTACCCTATCTCAGGCATTCTTTGGTGCAAAAGTAACTGCAGTTTTTGCCATTTTAATTGCAAAACTGCAATTACTTTTGCGCCAACCTGATAGCAATGCAAGAATGGCCTGGTACATACTGATTTCTTTTCTTTTGAGTATATTCCTAGCAGTGGGATTGTTGGATCATATGGTAGATCTATTTTTAGTTTTTTGAGGAACCTCTAAACTGTTCTCCCTAGTGGTTGTACTAATTTACATTCTCACTAATAGTATATGAGGTTTCCCTTTTCTCCACATTCTCACCAGCATTTGTTGTTACCTGTCTTTTGGATAAAAGCCATTTTAACTGGAATGAGATGACATCTCATTGTAGTTTTGATTTCCATTTCTCTGATGGTCAATGATGTTGAACACTTTTTCATATACATGCTTGCCATTTGTATGTCTTCTTTTGAGAAATATCTATTCAGATCTTTTGCCCATTTTTAAATCAGATTATTAGATTTTTTTTCCTACTGTTGAGTTCCTTACATATTCTGGTTATTAATCCCTTGTCAGAGGGATAGTTTATAAATATTTTCTCCTACATGGGTGGGGGCACCCACGCCAAGATGGCTGAATAGGAAGAGCTCTAGCCTCCAGCTCCCAGTGTGAGCAACACAGAAGACAGGTAATTTCTGGCATTTCCAACTGAGGTACTGGGTTCATCTCACTGGGGCGTGTCGGACAGTGGGTGCAGGACAGTGGGTGCAGCCCAGCAAGTGAGAGCTGAAGCAGGGCGTGGCATCGCTGCACCCAAGAAGTGCAAGGGGGAAGGGAATTCCCTTTCCTAGCCAAGGGGAACTGTGACACACAACACCTGGAAAATCAGGTCACTCCCACCTTAATACTGCGCTTTACCAAGGGTCTTAGCAAACAGCGCACCAGGAGATTATATCCCACGCCTGGCTCAGGGGGTCCCACGCCCACGTGGCCTCCCTCATTGCTAGCACAGCAGTCTGAGATCTAACTGCAAAGTGGCAGCGAGGCTGGGGGAGGGGTGCCTGCCATTGCTAAGGCTTAAGTAGGTAAACAAACCAGCCAGGAAGCTTGAACTGGGTGGAGCCCACCACAGCTCGAGGCAGCCGGCCTGCCTCTGTAGACTCCACCTCTGGGGACAGGGCATAGCCAAACAAAAGGCAGCAGAAACCTCTGCAGATGTAAATATCCCTGTCTGACAGCTTTGAAGAGAGTAGTGGTTTTCCCAGCATGGAGTTTGAGATCTGAGAACAGACAGATTGTCTGCTCAAATGGGTCCCTCACCCCCAAGTAGCCTAACTGGGAGACATTCCACACTGGGGGCAGACTGACACTTCACACCTCACACGGCCAGGTATACCTCTGAGACGAAGCTTCCAGAGGAATGATCAGACAGCAGTATTCACTCTTCTGCAGCCTCCGCTGCTGATACCCAGGCAAATAGGGTCTGGAGTGGACGTCGAGCAAGCTCCAACAGACCTGCAGCTGAGGATCCTGACTTAGAAGGAAAAATAAACAGAAAGGACATCCACACCAAAATCCCATCTGTATGTCACCATCGTCAAAGACCAAAGGTAGATAAAACCACAAAGATGGGGAAAAAGCAGTACAGAAAAGCTGGAAATTCTAAAAATCAGAGCGCCTCTCCCCCTCCGAAGGAGCGCAGCTTCTTGCCAGCAATGGAACAAAGCTGGACGGAGAATGACTTTGATGAGTTGAGAGAAGAAGACTTCAGACAAACTTCTCCGAGTTAAAGGAGGAATTACGAACCCAGCGCAAAGAAACTAAAAACCTTGAAAAAAGATTTGACAAATGGCTCACTAGAATAACCAACGCAGAGAAGTCCTTAAACGACCTGATAAACATGAAAACCATGACACGAGAACTACGTGACAGATGCACAAGCTTCAGTAACCGACTTGATCAACTGGAAGAAAGGGTATCAGTGATTGAAGATCAAATGAATGAAATGAAGTGAGAAGAGAAGTTTAGAGAAAAAGGAGTAAGAAGAAATGAACAAAGCCTCCAAGAAATATGGGACTATGTGAAAAGACCAAATCTACGTCTGATTAGTGTACCTGAAAGTGATGGGGAGAATGGAACCAAGTCGGAAAACACTTTGCAGGGTGTTATCCAGGGGAACTTCCCCAACCTAGCAAGGCAGGCCAACATTCAAATTCAGGAAATACAGAGAATGCCACAAAGATACTCCTCAAGAAGAGCAACTCCAAGACACATAATTGTCAGATTCACCAAAGTTGAAATGACAGAAAAAATGTTAAGGGCAGCCAGAGAGAAAGGTGGGGTTACCCACAAAGGGAAGCCCACAGACTAACAGCAGATCTCTCGGCAGAAACTCTACAAGCCAGAAGAGAATGGGGGCCAATACTCAACATTCTTAAAGAAAAGAATTTTCAGCCCAGAATTTCATATCCAGCCAAACTAAGTTTCATAAATGAAGGAGAAATAAAATCCTTTACAGACAAACAAATGCTTAGAGATTTTGTCACCACCAGGCCTGCCCTACAAGAGCTACTGAAGGAAGCACTAAACGTGGAAAGGAACAACCGGTACCAGCCACTGCAAAAACATGCCAAAACGTAAAAACCGTCAATGCTAGGAAGAAACTGCATCAACTAACGAGCAAAATAAGTAGCTGACATCATAATGACAGAATGAAGTTCACACATAACAATATTAACCTTAAATGTAAATGGCCTAAATGGTCCAATTAAAAGACACAGACTGGCAAATTGGATAAAGAGTCAAGACCCATCAATTTGCTGTATCCAGGAGACCCATCTCACGTGCAGAGACACTTTTTTTTTTTTTTGAGACGGAGTCTCTGTTGCCCATGCTGGAGTGCAGTTGTGCAACCTCTGCTCACTGCAAGCTCCGCCTCCCAGGTTCACGCCATTCTCCTGCCTCAGTCTCCCCAGTAGCTGTGACTACAGGCACCCGCCAACATGCCCGGATAATTTTTTGTATTTTTAGTAGAGACGGGGTTTCACCGTGTTAGTCAGGATGGTTTCGATGTCCAGACCTCGTGATCCACCCACCTCAGCTTCCCAAAGTGCTGGGATTACAGGTGTAAGCCACCGCCCCGGCCCGAAGATTATCATTTTTAAAGCATCAGGGACACTTCCTACCTCCTCAGGTTGTTGCATTGTGGCTGCATAATTTAATGTGAAGTGAATATTCAGAATATCAGACCCCAAAATAAATTAAGACAGTGAAGTAAAAATAATTTTTGACTTATGCTTGGTTTTCTTTGATATTAACTATAATAATAACAAGTTCAGTAAATAAATGAATTACTTGAAGCAGTGGCTTAAGGTACTCATAGAAGATGCCATTTGTTAACAAAGTGACAAAAAGTTCCAAAAGTTATATAAGTTTGGTGTTTGTAATTGGAGAATTTGTTGACTGGCCTTTTTAGTTTGTCATTTAGTTAGGATTTACTGAGCTGATTAACCAAATTTTACTAATAATTTAGGAATCTTAAGGGAAATTTTTTTATCCAAAGATCTGCTAAAGTAGAAGTATAATAAATTATGTTGAAGGTTACCTTTGGATTTATACTTCATTCAAAAGTCTTTAGTTTCTATGGGTAAGTGAGAATCATGTAATTTTGTATAGTTGATATGGAAGGTTACAAAGGTAATTTAGGCCGGGCACAGTGGCTTATGCCTGTAATCCCGTTAGGAGGCTCAGGGATGGATCACTTGAGCTCAGTTTGAGACCAGTCTGGGTAACATGGCAAACTCCTGTCTCTTAAAAAATACAAAAATTAGCAGGTTGTGGTAGTGTGTGCCCATGGTCCTAGCTCCTAGGGAGACTGAGGTGGGAGAATCACCTGAGCCTGGGAAGTTGAGGCTGCAGTGAGCTGTGATTGCACTACTGTACTCCAGCCTGGCGGTTGAAGTGAGACCCTGTCTCAAAAAAAAAAAAAAAAAAAATTTAAAGTAAAAATTAAAGAAGAAGGCTTGTAGCATCCTGGTAATATAAACATTTTATTTTGATTATTTTCAAATTTTTAAAAAAGTTAATTGATAGTGACTTTATTTTTTATGAATTGTTTATTTTTAAAATACTGGACAAGTATATTTTTGTGGGAAGTAGATTGAAGTAAATCAGAGGCAAGGATGAGAGGATGAGAACTGCATTTAATGTGTCTGAAGGGTTAAAGCCAGCGTATGTGTTAGAGAAGAGGAAGTAGGAAATAAAGGATGGTTGGAAGACTGGCTGTTGGTGAGACTGGGTGCTTTTGAGAGACTATGAAAATGGTATTTTCTTAGGAAACACAGGAACCCTTATATCCTGCCCTTGATTAATATTCTTTTCCTCAAATTTCCTGAAGGGGAATATAAGTACAGTTCAGGAATCAGCAAAGCCAGATAATATTTTATTTCTACTGAGACGGTGATTCCAAATGGTAGTGCAGGTTGGACTTGTTGAGCGCCCTCCATTTGCTTAGATTAGCTCCAGTCTGCGTCTCAGACTTGACCTCTCCAGTGAGATGAAAAATCCTTTTCATTTGGGCAGATGGAAGTGGTACCAAAGAGAGTGCCCCCTGCTTGTAGAAAATATGGCCTTTTTTATCCTGAGGCTTTATCAGGTAGGGTGGGAGAAAAAGAGAAAGACACGGGGGTAGGGGAGAGAAAGAGAGAAGGAGAGAGAAAGAGAGATGTAAATCTCAATTCTAAGCTACCAGGAAAAAAGAAACAGAAGAAAGGCCCCATCCTTGTATACTTGATCTTTCAACCCGGCATTGTGATACCACTCATAAAAACTGTAGCCAATAAGATGTCCATAAAATTGACTAACATGACCAGTACTCCTCATTCTAGGAGAGGAAGGAGGTTTGCTATTCTCGGTAGTGTGAAGTGGGGAGATTTGAGGTAAGAGTCCGTTCGTCCCTACTTAGATGTCAACAGTTGGGATAAAATGAATTATAGAGGCTCTTGGGTACCAAACAGGAGTTTAAAGTTATTTTTTCTCCCAATTCTTACTCTGTGTTGAATGTGAAATTTGCCTTTTCATTTTAGGAATTGGAGAATGATGCAGCTTTTCAGCAAGCCGTGAGGACTAGTCATGGCAGAAGACCTCCAGTAAGTGAAAAAACATTTTTTTTAATTGTAGTAAAAAACACATAACATGAAATTTACCAAATTAACCATTTTTACCTGTATATTCCTGTAGTGTTAAAGATTATAACCATCATTAAGTTTAGATGGTAGTGAAACAGATCTTCAGAAGGTTTTCATCTTGTATATCTGAAACTCTGTATCTATTAAACAAAAACTTCCCATTTTCTCCTACTTCCAAAGCCCCTGTAACTACCATTCTACTTTCTATTTCTATGAATTTGACTAATTTAGATACCTTACATAAGTGGAATCTCAGAATATTTGTCTTTTTGTGACTGGTTTATTCACTTAGTATAATGTCCTCAAGGTTCATCCATGTTGTAGCATGTGACAGAAGCTCCTTCCTTTTTAAGTCTGAATAGTATTCCATTGTATGTTTATACCACATTTTGTTTATTCATTCATCTGTCAATGAACACTTGTCCATTTTTGTTATTCAGTTATAGGAGTTCTCTATATATTCTGGATATTAATGTCTTATCAGATGTACGATTTGCAAATTTTTTCTTTCATTTTGTAGATGGCTTTTAACACTGATGTGTCCTTTGATACACCAAAGTTTTTTAGTTTGATATAGTGCCAGTTGTCCATCTTTACTTTTGTTGCTTGTGCTTTTGGTGTCATATTCAAGAGATCATTGCCAAGAATAATGTCATGAAGCTTTTCCCCTATGTTTTCTTCTAGCATTTTTGTAGTTTTAGGTCTTACATTTAGATCTTTAACCCATTTTGTGTTAATTTTTATATATGGTATAAGATAAAGGTCCAACTTAATTCTTTTGCATATGGATATTTAGTTCTCCCAACACTATTTGCTGTGCAGACTGTCCCTTCCCTATTGAATAGTCTTGGCACCATTGTTGAACATCATTTGACCATATATGTAAGGGTTTGTTTCTGGGCTTTCTATGCTGTTCTTTTGGTCTGTTTGTCTGTCTTTATGCCAGTAACCACACTGTTTTGATTACTGTAGCTTTGTAATATGTTTTAAAATCAGGAAATGTGAACCTTCAAACTTGTTCTTTTTTTTCACAATTGTTTTAGCTACTTGGGGTCCCTTGGTATTCCATATTAATTTTAGGATGAATCTCTATTTCTGTAAAAAAAAAAGCCATTGGGATGATAAGGATTTGATAAGATTATATTGAATTAACTGGGTAGTATGGACATCTTAACAATATTAAGTCATTCAGTCTATGAACCCATGAACACAGGATGCCTTTCCATTTATTTATGTGTTCTTTAATTCATCAATATTTTGTAGTTTTCAGTGTATCTAGTAAGTGAATTTTAAAGTATTTGAGATCAAAGGATTTCTTATGTTATTGAAAATGTAAACATTATTTTTATTAGGCATCAGAATATTGTTTACCTAAAACATTCATTGTTTTAAAAATATTTGCTTTTCTAATTTTTAAAGTAGCATAAATATTGATCCCTCAAAACATTGGGGCTTAATTTACCCTTCCTTGTATTAATATTAATTAATTAATATTAATATTAATTAATACTCTGAATTAATTTTCTACCAGTACGTGAATTGCTAGAGTAGTTTTTTCAGTATTAGTATTAAGGTTTTTGTATATGTCATACAAAGCATAGATATCTGCCTTTCATAGTGCATGAAATCTGCCAAGCTTTGTTTGTAGTTGAAAATAAACAAGGTTGACACTAAATAGTGAAGCAGAAAAAGTTATATCTCTAATGTTCTATGTCTAATATTCCTTTATTGAATGCTGCTTCTCCCTATCCATCTAATACTATATAGCAGTGGCTTTCAGCTGGGGGCACTTGTGCCCCCCCCACGAGGGACATTTGGCAATGCTTGGAGAGATATTTTAGATTGTCACAACTTGAGTGGGTGCTACTGGCACCTAGTGGGTAGCAGCCAGAGATGCTGCTAACCATTCTACAATGCATAGGCCAGCCCCTAGTAATAAAGAAATGTCCAGCCCAAACTCCTCTGCTTTAGATGAAGTGTCCTTCTGCTATTATTTTCCCTCACTTTGTCATGTTCTCCCTTCCTCCCTGTCCTACATACTTATTTAGTAAAAATAAATCATTGTGAATAGCTTGCCCATCTCATATAGGGTAAATGCATTTAGTGTGGTTCCTTGCAATAAGTTTGGCTAAACCACTGCACAGGTAGAGGACACAGTCAGTCCTCCATAAGACCACTCCCACTTCTGACACCAACTGCAAGTTCATGGTTCCTGGAACCATCCTCAGGCTTGATAATTCTCTGGAAAGACTCAGAGAACTCACTGAAATCTCCTATACTTAGTTTAATCATGGGAAGGATACAAATTAAAATCCACCAAGGGAAGAGATTCATAGAGCAGGGCCTAGGAGTGGTCCAAACAGAGAGCTTCTGATTATCCTCTCCCTGTGGAGCAAGACATGGCAGTGCCTTTTCCTAACCACAGTGTGACAGTACTTGAAGAGTTTTGCCAACCAGGGAATCCTACCCCAGACTTTGGCGTTCAGAGTTTTTACTAAGTCTTGATCACATACCGCCCACCAGGCCAACCTTTGTCTCTAGCCCCAGAGGTTCGGGCTAATAACTCCAGAAGCTGCTGTGTCCCAAAGCTCCCATTGTGAATCACATTGATAGACTGACCAGTGGCCAAAGCCAGGGCAAACAAAGACACTCCTGTCAGGCAGAGCATTTCAGGGGTGTAGAAATCATCTCTTAGGAGCCAACAAAAAAGGCCACACCTCTCTTTGAGTAAAGTTAATTCTTCACTACACATGCTAAAACCCATATTTTATTTATTTAATTTTTTTACAACCCATATTTTGATTTTGAAGTTACCTTCATTATGGGAAGAAAAACCATAGGCTCTGAGTCCTTCCACTAGGCTAGTGATTAGACTGTAAGCTTTTCAAAGAGGCAGATTATCTTATTCATCATTCTTGTCTACTTAAGTGTTCCATACATCTTTATTGACTAACTTAGTAAATCAGTGAACTTTGTCTTCAATTAAGTGATTTCAGGGATCACATAGCAGGTGATAATTTTGCCAGGTGGCCCTTCCAAAGATCTTTAGAAATGACTTTGGAGATTCTTATTTTATAGATGAGGAAACTGAAGCCTAGAAAAGCCAAGGTCTCACAGCTGTCTGTAACTGGGATAGAGTGTGGGTCATTTGATCTTCTGTTGAATGATACTTTTTTTTTTTTTTTTTTTTTTTTGAGACGGAGTCTCGCTCTGTCACCCATGCTAGAGTGCAGTGGCCGGAGCTCAGCTCACTGCAAGCTCCGCCTCCCGGGTTTACGCCATTTTCCTGCCTCAGCCTCCCGAGTAGCTGGGACTACAGGCGCCCGCCACCTCGCCCGGCTAGTTTTTTTGTATTTTTTAGTAGAGACTGGGTTTCACTGTGTTAGCCAGGAAGATCTCGATCTCATGACCTCGTGATCCTCCCGTCTCGGCCTCCCAAAGTGCTGGGATTACAGGCTTGAGCCACCGCGCCCAGCCGAATGATATTTTCATCACATCCTACTTACTATATTAAATGGGAAAAAGTTTTATACTCTTCATATGAAAAATCTTATAGGTTCACTAAAGAGGACAAAATTCTAGGTTGCTCCTAAGGAGCTTACAATCTTTAGAAGGAAAATTAAATGGACACACTTAGATATTACAAGGCGTGAAGTAATAAATTATAATAAAAGAGTAAAAATTGCTATGAAATTTCAAAGAGAGGTCGTTTACCATTAGTTGGGAAAATCAGAAGAGATTGCTTAGAAGATAAATTAAGAGTTGATTATTACAGGATATGTAGAACTGAGATTGACCTTGAGATACAGGAGAAAAGGGCATTGCAGGTAAGGGTACAAGGTGAATGAGGGAAGCGAGTGTAGGAGCTGCCCAATGCTGACAACAAAACTCAAAAACGAGATTTAGCCGTCAGGTAGTAGTTAAAAAAATAATGGTCTTCCCCTCGGTTTGTTCTCATGGAAGAAGTTGCGGAGACCCATATGCTTCCTTTTCAGTTTTTTCTAAGACCTGGAGCCAACCTTATCAAGCATGAGTTTAAGCCCTGAAACATGTATACAATTAAAATACCTTTCGATGTCTAAAGTTCACCTAACAACTTTATATCTTATCACCTGTAATTCAGGCATTTGTTTTCCTTCAGAATTAACATATATGTATGTTTTTTCCCATATTTTGCCTCTAATTACATTATCATTATGATTCAGTTCAAAACATTTTCTAATTTCCATGGGTATTTCTTCTTTGACCTGTAGGTTTTTTAGAAGTGTATTTCTTAATTTCCAAACATATTAAATTTTTTAGTTATCTCTGTGTTACTGATTTCTAGTTTTATTCTTAGATAGGGAACATAATCTGTATGCTTTCAATGTTTTGAAATTTGTTAATGTCCCAAATGCATTCTTAAAGAATATATGTTCTACGATGGGTACAGTGTAATATGTCAATTAGGTAAAGTGTGTTAATGGTTTTGTTAAGATGTTCAGTATTTTTATTGATTTTTTGTTTGCCCACTGTAGTTGTCTTTCTTTTCTTTTTTCTTTTTCCTTTCCTTTCCTTTCCTTTCCTTTCCTTTCCTTTCCTTTCCTTCTTTTCTTTTCTTTTTTTTTCTTTCTTTTCTTTTCTTTCACCAAGTCTTACTCTCTTTCCCAGGCTGGAGTACAGTGGTGTGATCTTGGCTCACTTCAACCTCCACCTCCTGGGTTCAAGCAATTCTCGTGCCTCAGCCTCCTGAGTAGCTGAGACTACAGGCATGAGCCACCATACCTGGCTAATTTTTATATTTTTAGTAAAGACGGGGTTTCACCATGTTCATGTTAGTCAGGCTGGTCTCGAATTCCTGACCTCAGGTGATCCACCCACTTCAGTCTCCCAAAGTGCTGGGATTACGGGTGCGAGCCACTGTGCCTGGCCTACTGGTTCTATTTTTAATGAGAAAGTGTGATCAATTCTTGCACTGTGGTTGTGGGTTTGTATTTTTTTTAGGTTTTTGCTTTATATATGTGGAGCAAAGATATTTAGAATTGCCCTATTTTCATAGTAACTGAGCCTTTTATTGTTATGAAGTATGCCTCTATCTCTAGTAATGCCTTTTGTCTGTTTGTAAGATACTAATATGTTGTTATAGCTATACAAGCTCTTTGTCTAGCATTTTTATTGTATGTCTTTCCTGTCTTTTTACTTCCAACTTTTCCATATCAATTTATTTAAAATGTAATTCTTATTAGCAGCATGTGATTGGTTTTTGTTTTTTTAATAGTCTGACGATCTTATTTTAGTTAAGTATTTATTCCACTTACATTTAATGAAGTTACTGATTTACTTTAACATTTGCTATGTTACTATTTGCTTTTGTTTTTTCCTGGCTCTTGTATATTTCATTTTCTCTCCTTACTTGCTTTCTTTTTTGCTTGTTTTTTATTATGCCATTTCCTTTTTGTGTTATCTTAGTAGTTTACATTCTCTGACTATCCTTTTAGTGCTTCCCTAAATATTATGATACTCATCTTTAACTTTTTAAAGTCTAGTATAAATTAATAGGTTCACTACTGCCTGGACAGTGCCAGGATTTTCCATTATTTTTAATTTTTCAGTTCTAGAATTTCCACGTATTCCTTTTTTATAGTTTTTAGTTCATTTTCAGTTGCTGATATTGCTAATATTTTAATTCATTGATCATGTTAAGCATAGTTATGTTAAAGTCTATGTCTGTTATTTCCATTATATGTATCCACTTCTGAGTTTCTTTCTATTCTTTTGTTTATTTTGGCTTTTGGTTAGGTAGTCTTGCCTCTTAGATGTCTGGTTGGTTTTAATTGTGAGACATTATAAATGAAAAATTTTAGAGACACTTTATGGCTCTGTGTCTGCACTACTCAGTATGAGAGACAATAGCCACATGAAACTATTTACATTTAAATTATTTAAAACTAAAATAAATTATTTAAAACTAAAAACTGCTTACATTTCATATGTTCATCAGCCTTGTGTGGCCAATGGGTGTCTTATCAGAAAGGGCAGATACAGAACTTTTCCATCACTACAGAAAGTTTATTGGATAGAGCAGTGCTAGAGGATCTTATCTTTCACTAGAGAGAATTTGCTTTTACTTACGGTACTAGCAGCAGTAGGAATCCGGGATCACCTTAATCCAGTCGGCTTTGAGATGATTCTGAATTGGATGTTAGCCCTTATGAGGGTTAGTATACTATTATTTACCTTTTAATCTTAGGGTGTAGCCTTTTGAGATCACAGTCTAAAGCCCAGAGGATTACCAAGGTTGTGTTCTTGGCAGGCCCTCATCTCCAGTGTTTATCCCCTCAGGCTGTGAGTCTCAAAAGCTTTGCCCAGTGTCTCAGATTTGCCACTGGAATTAACAGATGCCTCTAGAAGGAAAGCAGGCCTAAATGTGGACTCACCTCTCTAGCCTTCCCGTCTCTTCTTTATTTTCAGACCTTGTAATTCTTCACTATCTTGATGGTTCTCTAATATATTCACACTTAAAAAAAAAAATATTTTGACCCCATGTATATTTTTTAATAGTTCTTAGTGAGAAGGTTTTAAAAAACAGTCCGTCATAGCCGAAAGTAGAATTCCTCCGTGAGTGATATTTAATAAATATTTCTAACAATTCTGCCTAACAACTAACATTTTTAGTATACTTTCACTGATGTGCTCCTGTTTGATTCTAACTACAATTTTGTGATCCGTATGCTTTGTTTTCTTATTTGAAAGATGAGAAAACTGTAGGTTGAAAGAGATTAAATAAAGGTAGCTGTTATAGGGATAGCTGCTGAGATTCAAACTCAAGTTCTCAGACCCCAGATCTTGTGTCTACTGTTTGGCCTAGTGGCTAGCGGTAGTAATTATGCAGTAAAGTGTTTAATTCGTGATGGTTGCAAGCATGAAAACAAATCTTTCTTATTGGCACCTCAGATCATTCAAAAGTCCCCTTTCTCTTTTAAAATGAATTCCAGAATGAGTCTCCTTCTCACATACTTAAAATACCTGAGCTCCCTAATATTTAAGATAATTTAAAAGAAATCATTATAAGTATTATAGAAATATTTCTTTATTGTTGAGTCTATATTTTCTATTTCTTTTCCAGTTTTCTATTATATAGCTCAGTCTGAATCCTGTTAACTATGTTCTTTTTCCTCCCCAAGATAACTGCTAAAATATCAAGCACGGCAGTTACTAGACCTATAGCTACTGGATATGGGGTAGGTTTTTGTAAGCTGAAAATATTAAGATGCTTTTTCTCATACAATAGTTCACTTTAGGCAGTTCTGGATAATTTTATTATATTTTAGGTCATAACCCAGATATATTTTCCATTTTGGATACTTACGAACATTATACAAGTCTAGTTTGATTAATAAATTGGAATATTCTAGTCATTTTGATTTGTAAGTATTAGAAAATATTTTATTACCTTTTTCCATTTGTAAACCCTGTGTTCGTTGACTTCCTTTCATTTTCTACATGATACAACCAAGTCTCATGTATTCCATTCATATATTTTATGTGAAGTTAAATTTTATATAAATGTAATAGTGTGTATAATTGGGAAACATTTATTAATTAACAAATATAAAATTTAAGAAAAGTGTTTCAGAAGTGTATATTTGGGTCTTATATTAGAAGCCTTTGGAGGAAAGATATATCAAACTCTATAAAAGTAATAAACTTTTTAATCTTGCCCAAATTACCTGTAATTTGGATGTTTTAGCTTAAATGAAATAACAGAGGAATGAGAAAAATGGAAAAATTAGGTGGAATAGCTTTTCTTAGTCAAAAAAGTATCTTCAGAACCTAGAGGTCCAGGGCACTTGCTTTCATACTGTTCCTTTATATGAGTGAAGAAAGTAGCCTTCTACGTAATATAACCGTTTGTCACATGAAACATGCTTTTATTAGTTAGCCTGAGTGTATATTACTCATAAATTTGATTTTTTGGGGTGTTTCAGAATAAGAGCAAACTTTTTCCATGAAGGGCTAGATATTTTAGGCTTTGCAGATCGTATGGTCTCTGTTGCTGCTATCCAATTCTGCATTTGTATAGCAAAAGCAGCCATAGGCAGTGTGCAAAGGAATGGGGCATTGCTATGTTCCAGTAAAACTTTATTTACAAAGGCTATGTGTTGTAGTTTGCTGTTCCCTGTTTTATAGTTTTACCCTATACCCTCAGGAGGTAAAAGTAATAAATTACGTTTGTTTATTTGCCGGTAGAATGAAGAAAACTTCTATAACTTGGTTTAAAAATTTAAGGTAGATATTTTTAGGAATCTTTTTAACTTAACTTTTCTGTTTACTAGTCCAAGACATCTCTGGCATCATCAATAGGAAGACCAATGACAGGGGCTATTCAGGTATCTCTATTTGCATGCTTGTTCATTTTGTGCCTTTTTTGTGACTTGGAATTTACTACCAAAGTTTTTTTACTTTATTATGTTATTTTAAAATGTTAAGATATTACTTACATAGTGACCCAGATTCTTTAAATTGTGGGCTAAAGTCTAGACTGTTGTAAATTTTGGAAGGCAAGGTCTCTTTAGATTTATTTACTCAGGTATCAAATGAATCCCCATTGGGGAGTGGACATAGAACTGATCATTGCTTATATGATGTATTCTGGGGCCCGTTTTTCATGTGCTACCATTTACAACAATATCTGTGGTTTCCCTCATAGGCATGTAAGAGACCAACCAAAAGTAAGAGAGTAGCTGGCTAACAAGCTGATTAACTTTTTTTTAGAACTCTAGGCCAGTTAGATCAAAGAATTGAAATTCTAAAGGGGAGAGAGGACAGGATTGATACATGAGGAGGTAGAAGTAAGGAATAAACGTATAGTGATTAAAAATTAGCATTTTAAAAATGGGTCTATATTAAGGTGTGTGTAATGTGCAGAACTGTACATAGGAGATAGATCTTATTTAAGAATGAATGATTCCCATTCTCTTTAAAGGATGGAGTTACTAGACCCATGACAGCAGTGAGAGCAGCTGGTTTTACCAAAGCAGCTTTGAGAGGTTTGTTACACTATTTCTACTAATAATCTTTTTTGGATCTTTTAATCTTTTGTCATTTTGTGATATAAATATTAATGCCATTTTAAATAAAATCTAACAATGCCATTGATTATAAGATGCACTGATATTTTAGGTACCATTAAGAAAGGAAAGAGATAATGAAAACCTTCTACATATCTGTTGGGGTGGTAATTAAACCATGGTATAATTTGTCAAAATGTATTGAAATAATATGTAGAAAGTTAAATGATAATTTAAAAATAAAATTATAACAAAAATTAATGTTTAGTATGCCAATAAGGAAAATTAAAAAGCCAATACCAGGTTATAAAACATGTGACTGATAATTTAGAGTTGATAATAGGGATGGATCACTGTGGAAGAGAAAGTAAATGCTGAGAATATCTTATTTTTGTTTTTAAGTTTAATACATGTGTTATTTACATAGCTTTATGTATGTTAAAAATCTTACCAATTTCCCAGTATGTTTATATAGATAGTGTTATCTCTGTTTAATAAATAGGTAATTGAAACCATTTAATAAAGAGGTAAATGAAATAGCTTATGTAGAGTTTTATATTTTCATATTTTTTTCGATTTTGCTGGGTTACAAATAGAATATTAACTCTTGAATTGTGTCTCAGGCTCTGCATTTGACCCCCTTGGTCAGTCAAGGGGCCCTGCTCCCCCTTTGGAAGCCAAGAAAAAAGATAGGTATGTAAGTCCTTATGTTGTTGTTTGTTATGGTTGCTGCATACTTTTAATTTTTATTTTCCAAATACATAATTTTTTTTTTTTTTTGAGATGATGTCTC
Organism: Piliocolobus tephrosceles; assembly: GCF_002776525.5. Classification (NCBI taxonomy): domain Eukaryota; kingdom Metazoa; phylum Chordata; class Mammalia; order Primates; family Cercopithecidae; genus Piliocolobus; species Piliocolobus tephrosceles. The sequence continues at coordinate 94,550,065 of NC_045455.1, forward strand.
ACTCTGTTGCCCAGGCTGGAGTTGCAGTGATGCAATCTTGGCTCACTGCAACCTTTACCTCCCAGGTTCAAGTGATTTTCCTGCCTCAGCTTCCTGAGTAGCTGGGATTACAGGTGTCCACGACTATGTCCAGATAATTTTTGTATTTTTGGTAGAGTTGAGGTTTTGCCATGTTGACCAGGCTGGTCTCAAACTCCCAATCTCAAATGATCTGCCGACCTCAGCCTCCCAAAGTGTTGGCCTTACAGGCGTGAACCACTGCACCAGCCCAAATACGTAATTCTTAATCTTTAGAAAGTTTGTGTCAGCAGAGTAGTAAACAAAAAACCATCCCTAGTTGCCAGAACTAACAAAATTAAGAATAGCCATGAATGTCTTCTTTTGAGAAGTGTCTGTTCATATCCTTTGCCCACTTTTTGATGGGGTGGTTTGTTTTTTTCTTATAAATTTGTTGGAGTTCTTTGTAGATTCTGGATATTAGCCCTTTGTCAGATGAGTAGATTGCAAAAATTTTCTCCCATTCTGTAGGTTGCCTGTTCACTCTGATGGTAGTTTCTTTTGCTGTGCAGAAGCTCTTTAGTTTAATCATGTCCCATTTGTCAATTTTGGCTTTTGCTGCCGTTGCTTTTGGTGTTTTAGACATGAAGTCCTTGCCCATGCCTATGTCCTGAATGGTACTACCTACGTTTTCTTCTAGGGTTTTTATGGTATTAGGTCTAACATTTAAGTCTCTAATCCATCTTGAATTAATTTTCGTATAAGGAGTAAGGAAAGGATCCAGTTTCAGCTTTCTACTTATGGCTAGCCAATTTTCCCAGCACCATTTATTAAATAGGGAGTCCTTTCCCCATTTCTTGTTTCTCTCAGGTTTGTCAAAGATCAGATGGCTGTAGATGTGTAGTATTATTTCTGAGGACTCTGTTCTGTTCCATTGGTCTATATCTCTGTTTTGGTACCAGTACCATGCTGTTTTGGTTACTGTAGCCTTGTAGTATAGTTTGAAGTCAGGTAGCGTGACGCCTCTAGCTTTGTTCTTTTGACTTAGGATTGTCTTGGCAATGTGGGCTCTTTTTTGAGTCCATATGAACTTTAAAGCCGTTTTTTCCAATTCTGTGAAGAAAGTCATTTGTAGCTTAATGGGGATGGCATTGAATCTATAAATAACCTTGGGCAGTATGGCCATTTTCACGGTATTGATTCTTCCTATCCATGAACATGGTATGTTCTTCCATTTGTTTGTGTCCTCTTTTATTTCACTGAGCAGTGGTTTGTAGTTCTCCTTGAAGAGGTCCTTCACATCCCTTGTAAATTGGATTCCTAGGTATTTTATTCTTTTTGAAGCAATTGTGAATGAAAGTTCATTCATGATTTGGCTCTCTGCTTGTCTGTTACTGGTGTATAAGAATGCTTGTGATTTTTGCACATTAATTTTGTATCCTGAGACTTTGCTGAAGTTGCTTATCAGCTTAAGGAGATTTTGGACTGAGACAATGGGGTTTTCTAAATATACAATCATGTCATCTGCAAACAGGGACAATTTGACTTCTTCTTTTCCTAACTGAATACCTTTGATTTCTTTCTCTTGCGTGATTGCCCTGGCCAGAACTTCCAACACTATGTTGAATAGGAGTGGTGAGAGAGGGCATCCCTGTCTTGTGCCAGTTTTCAAAGGGAATTTTTCCAGTTTTTGCCCATTCAGTATGATATTGGCTGTGGGTTTGTCATAAATAGCTCTTATTATTTTGAGGTACGTTCTATCAGTACCGAATTTATTGAGCGTTTTTAGCATGAAGGGCTGTTGAATTTTGTCAAAAGCCTTTTCTGCATCTATTGAGATAATCATGTGGTTCTTGTCTTTGGTTCTGTTTATATTCTGGATTACGTTTATTGATTTGCGAATGATGAACCAGCCTTAAAAGAAGACATTCATACAGCCAACAGACACATGAAAAATGCTCATCATCACTGGCCATCAGAGAAATGCAAATCAAAACCACAATGAGATACCATCTCACACCAGTTAGAATGGCAATCATTAAAAAGTCAGGAAACAACAGATGCTGGAGAGGATATGGAGAAATAGGAACACTTTTACACTGTTGGTGGGATTGTAAACTAGTTCAACCATTATGGAAAACAGTATGGCGATTCCTCAAGGATCTAGATCTAGATGTACCATATGACCCAGCCATCCCACTACTGGGTATGTACCCAAATGATTATAAATCATGCTGCTATAAAGACACATGCACACGTATGTTTATTGCGGCACTATTCACAATAGCAAAGACTTGGAATCAACCCAAATGTCCATCAGTGACAGACTGGGTTAAGAAAATGTGGCACATATACACCATGGAATACTATGCAGCCATAAAAAAGGATGAGTTTGCGTCCTTTGTAGGGACATGGATGCAGCTGGAAACCATCATTCTTAGCAAACTATCACAAGAACAGAAAACCAAACACCGCATGTTCTCACTCGTAGGTGGGAACTGAACAATGACATCACTTGGACTCGGGAAGGGGAACATCACACACTGGGGCCTATCATGGGGAGGGGGGAGAGGGGAGGGATTGCATTGGGAGTTATAACTGATATAAATGACGAATTGATGGGTGCTGACGAGTTGATGGGTGCAGCACACCAATATGGCACAAGTATACATAAGTAACAAACCTGCATGTTATGCACATGTACCCTAGAACTTAAAGTATAATTAAAAAAAAAAAAAAAGAATAGCCATATGTATTCTGTGCAATTTTATTGTGATATTATTTGACTTGAAGATATGGTCTAATTTTTTATCAGGGCCAGTATTGAGTCTCTTGACAGCCAAATGGGGTTGTAAATGTTATAAGATATGATTATTTTGAGAGGACATTTCAAGGGAAGAAATTAAGAGAACACATATGAAATTACTTTGTCATATTATTGAAAATTTTAATTTTTTATAGAACAAAAATAGTTTCGTGCTAGCAGCTAGACAGTAGCCAAAAAGGTATGGTATTCATTTAATTATGTACATCTGCTGGTATCTGAGAACCTTAATGTATACATTTTACAAATAGTAATAAAAGCTAACATTAACTGAGTCTTTGCTGTGTGCCAGGCAGCTTTCCAAGTACCTTCCCTATGAAAACAGAGCTATTACTCTCACTAGTTCATAAAGAGGGGAACTGAAGCCCAACTGTCTTAACTTTCTAAAGCTAATAAATGACAAGGCTGAGATTCAAACCCAGTTTTTCTAGTTCCAGCACAAGCTCTGGAATTAGAACTGGAATTAATCACTATACTGTTTTGCTTCTATAGAATATATCTTTTTAAATTGTAATTCTTTTTTTTGTTTGTTTCTTTTTTTAAAATTTAAATTGTAATTCTTAAACCCAATATTTAGGCTTTTGTGTAAATTACATAATTTCCATTTTTGACTAACAAGGAACCTCTATAGAAAATCACTTTATCAGCCGGGCGCGGTGGCTCAAGCCTGTAATCCCAGCACTTTGGGAGGCTGAGACGGGCGGATCACGAGGTCAGGAGATCAAGACCATCCTGGCTAACACGGTGAAACCCCGTCTCTACTAAAAATACAAAAAAAAACTAGCCGGGCGAGGTGGCGGGCACCTGTAGTCCCAGCTACTCCGGAGGCTGAGGCAGGAGAATGGCGTAAACCCGGGAGGCGGAGCTTGCAGTGAGCTGAGATCCGGCCACTGCACTCCAGCCCGGGCAACAGAGCAAGACTCTGTCTCAAAAAAAAAAAAAAAAAAAAAAAAAGAAAATCACTTTATCTTAATTAATGACAGCATATTTGCTAATAAAAGCATTTTTTATTTAAATATTATGTCATTTATGGTCCTTTCAGCTGCTGATAACAAAAAACATGTTTTTTTTTTTTTTTAAAAAGAGGCCCGGTGTGGTGGCTTATACTTGTAATCTAGCACTGTGGGAGGCCGAGGCGGGCGGATCACGAGGTCAGGAGACTGAGAATATCCTGGCTAACATGGTGAAACCCCATCTCTAATAAAAATACAAAAAATTAGCCGGGTGCAGTGGCGGGCGCTTGTAGTCCCAGCTACTCAGGAGGCTGAGGCAGGAGAATGGCGTGAACCTGGGAGGCAGAGCTTGCAGTGAGCCAAGACCGCACCCCTGCACTCCAGCCTGGGCAACACAGCAAGACTCCATCTCAATTAAAAAACAGAAAAAGAGAAAAAAAAGGACACAGCCCAGGCGTGGTGGCTCATGCCTATAATCTCAGTCTTTTGGGAGGCCAAGGTGAGAGGATCACTTGAGCCCAGGAGTTCAAGACTAGCCTGGGCAACATAGCGAGACCCCATCTGTACAAAAAATTAAAAAATTAGCTAGGTATGGTAGCATACACCCGTAGTTCCAGCTACTCAGAAGGCTGAGGTGGGAGGATGGCTTGAGCCCAGGAGGTGGTGACTGCAGTAAGCTGTGATCATACCACTGCACCCCAGCCTGGGCAACAGAGCAAGACCCTGTCTCAAAGAAAGATTTTTTAAAAAGTCGTATACATAATTAACAAGAAAATTTATGATCTCACATAGTAGGAAGTTCTGGGATGATTAATTTACCTGCTCAGTAACGTCACCCCTGGCCCAGCTTCTCGTTGTTCCCTTGGCTTTCCCCAAGCGCCTGCTGATCATTGTGCTGCCAGAAGAGTGTTGAGAGTTCGAAATCTCCATGTAACTGATGGAGTCTAGAGGCAGAGCGTTCCTAGTCTTAGGTCTCTTAAAAAGCCAGAAGATCTTTCTAGCAGCCCTCTACCTGAAACATATGCCTTCAGTTTTCAGCGTGGAATACATCAAATGCTCGTGGCTGAACCAAACACTTGACAAAGAGAATGCAATTCTCTTGACTTGCTTAGATTCTGCATGCAAAGAAGAGGGGTGGCTGGCAGGCTCTGTGTGGGTAGGTAGCCAACAGTGCCTGAATATAGATTGCATTTTTTTTGCATTTGATAGGGACTGGGTAAGTTACTTTCAGTGTCTTCATAAAGTTCTCTTACAGATTTTTAACTTTAAAATTTTATGTTGATATTTTGATTTTAAGCAACATTTAAGACATACATTAAAGTGTTTCAGACAACTAGAAAATATAATTCTATACTTCCTGTAACCTTCATAAGACTACCATCTATTATGCGTATTGCTCAGTTAGAACAGATCTTTCTAAACGAATAAACTTGGTAGTCTTAGTCCCAGGTTTACCCAAGGAATATAATTTTATAGAGAAAGTTATGCTGTTCAGTTTATGCCTGTATACGTTTATAAAGTCCGTTTGTAGAGAATTAAGAGAACTACTGTCTCTTCTGATATAGCCATAGTAAAATTTTATTTAGGCGTTGATGTGTATTCAGAGTATTGTCGTATTTTGCCAAAAGAAAGTGGTAGCAAAACAACATTAATGTTATTTTGAAAGGTAACCGATTTGGGAATACTTGATTTGCTATTAATAGAGCCAGGATTTTTATGCTTCTTCACCTCATTAGAAACTTTCTCTATGGCCAGGCATGGTGGTGCACGCCTACAGTGTCAACTACTCAGGAGGCTGAGGCAGAAAGATCGCTGAAGCCCAAGAGTTCAAGCCGTAGCACATTATGATTGTGCCTGTGAATAGCCACTGCATTCCAGCCTTGGCAACATAGCAAGAACCTGTCTTTTAATTTTTATTTATTTATTTATTTATTTATTTTTTTGAGACAGAGTCTTGCTCTGTCACCCTGGCTGGAGTATGGAGTGCAGTGGTGCAATATGGCTCACTGCAACCTCTACCTCCCAGGTTCAAGCGATATTCTCCTGCCTTAGCCTCCCAAGTAGCTGGGATTATAGGTGCCTGCCACAACACCCGGCTAATTTTTGTGTTTTTTAGTAGAGACAGGGTTTCACCATGTTGGCCAGGCTGGTCTCAAACTCCTGACCTCAAGTGATCCACCCGCCTCAGCCTCCCAAAGTGCTGGGATTACAGGCAGGAGCCACCACGCCCAGCCATGTTACCTATCTTGACTGTTGTTATTATTTTACTGTTATGAATAATTACATGGTGTAGTTGTTAAAAACAGTACAACATTTGCTCTTTAATACCATGTATACATTTGTCTTATGTATAACCTATTTTTAAAGTTTAAATGCACATCATTCAATGTTGAAAGTAAATTAGGCTGGTGTCGTGGCTCAAACCTGTAATCCCAGCACTTTGGGAGGCTGAGGAGGGAGGATTGCTTGAGGCCTGGAGTTTAAGACCAGCCTCCTTGGACAAGATGAGGAGACTCTGTCTCTACAAAAAAACCAAAACAAAATTATTCATGTATGCTGGCATGCACCTGTAGTCCTAGCTACTTGAGAGGCTGAAGTGGGAGGAGATCACCTGAGCCCAGGAGTCAAGACTTCAGGCTGCAGTGAGCTATGATTGTGCCACTGCACTCCAGCCTGGGCAACCAAGTGAGACCTTGTCTGTAAAATAAAATAAAATAAATTTTAGTATAGATTGTTAGAGGTTGAATGATTTAAATTGTACCTGCTTTTGTCTTTAATAGCCCAGAAGAAAAAATAAAGCAATTAGAGAAGGAAGTAAATGAGTTGGTAGAAGAAAGCTGTATTGCCAGTAGTTGTGGAGACTTAAAATTGGTAAGTTCATAAACAAGATTCAAGATTATGAAGCATTTATAGATGTATGTTTGCTTTTATACATACACCATATGTACAGACAAATATTTTTGTTTGCCATTGACTGGTCTTAGGATAAGAAACAATTATTTTGAGAACCAGGAATTGTAACTCAGTTTCATAAATTTGAATGTCAAAATAATTGGCTGATTTTGTGATTTTTGACATTGATCTTTTCGGTAGGGAAAAAAATTCTAATGTGTTGGTACACTTAACTTGGCAGCCAGGTGGACTATTGGATTAGGAAGCAATGTGCTGCTGAAAGGTGTAGCTACCAGAAGCCACCCACAGTACCAAGGGCTCTTTTCTTCTTGAAGCCTCACTACTGTCGAATATTTTTTCCTAAGTAAACTAAAAAATTATAGTTTGCTTTTTGGGAATCCAACATTGCTTTTTAAATATCAATCTTTTCTTTTAATTTGCTTTGTTCATGTTACTTTGATTGTCATGTCATATAATTTCCATTAGTTATTGGATTAATGAATACCATTAGAAAGAAATGTTCACTTTAAAAAGCTACTTTTATTACTCATAGAACTGGTGCTTTTTTTTTTGTCATTCTGGAAAAAAAAAAAAAGTCCCTTTCCAAGGGAAGTTTCTGGTGAGAGCACAGAGGGGTGTCCTGAGGAATCTGAGGATAGAAAATGAATTCATCCAGCCTTTATGTAGATATTTCTCAAATGCATGAAAGTTGATGAACAGTCAAAGGAAGTTACAAGGTATAAATCTGATTTCAGGCCTTAGAAAAAGCAAAAGATGCGGGAAGAAAAGAGAGAGTCCTGGTGAGACAGCGAGAACAAGTTACAACTCCAGAAAATATCAATTTGGATTTAACTTACTCAGTAGGTATTGAAATATAACACAATTTTTAAATAAAATTTTGACTATGGTTAATGGGTTCCAGAGTCTTTTTTCTTTTATTTTTGAAATCTTACTGGTCTTCAGGTGCTCAGAATTAGATTAATAATAATCTTTACTTCATGAAACACTCTTTGTTTTGTGCAAAGAGCTCTTTTATTTATTTAACTAGTTATTTTGGGCTGGGTGCAGTGGCTCACACCTGTAATCCTAACACTTTGGGAGGTGAAGGTGGGAGAATTACTTGAGCTCAGAAGTTTGCGACCAGCCTGGGCAACAGAGTGAGACCTTGTCTCTGCTTATTAAAAAATATGTATATATTTTGATAACTTAGTAAGTACCTGTAAACCTACCATCCAGTGGCTCTGTTTGAAGAGCACTAATTTTTATGCTCTATCAGGATGGTTATTTTGATGAGATTGTAATGTAGACTTTTTGGTCAGTGATTTTCAAGAACTTCAAACTAGGCATATAAGATAATGTTCTATGAGGGTAGTGGGGAAAAAAAATCTAATGCCTCTAATTTCTAGCAACATTTATTTAATTCTGAAAAGATATCTCCTGAATGTTTGCACTTCTGTTTGAAAGGGCGTATTTTCAGTGGGTAAAGTTTTCATATACTAAACACATAGGAAAAAAGGGCGTTTGAAATTTTGAAATGTTAGATGCTTATTGTTTATAGCTGATATTCTTAAGATTCCAGGAAATCTTTCAGAGATAATTTATGATAATCATTTTTTACCTTTAGGAACATAATTTACTGTAAGTTAATTACTTAAATTGTAATTTAGTATATAGAGCTTACTATACAAATTCTTCTGATAGACTTTAAGGTTTAAGATATTTCCACATGTTTAATTTATATTTACAAAGAGAATTTAATTTAGTTCACAATCTTGCTTATTTCTTTGATCACCAGCAGCATTAATGATACATGTTTATTTTTTATAGGTCTTCCAGAGATTAATAGATGGCAAATACTACTAAATTAAATAGAATACATAGAAAATTAAGGTGAAATTTAGAGGACAGCTCTTCCTTTCTTAGTGTTCATTTGTAATGCAAGATAATTCTTTTGTTTACTTAATTTCATAATTGGCTGAGTATCTTGATATAAGTAGCTAACTTTGTTATACAATTTTAATATCTAGAAAGATTATAGGTGAAAGGGGCCTAAAGTGGTCCTTATGTGTCTTTTCTATAATATTTTCTTCCTTAGGTTCTTTTCAATTTGGCCAGTCAGTATTCAGTTAATGAAATGTATGCCGAAGCACTTAACACATATCAAGTTATAGTGAAAAATAAGATGTTTAGCAATGCAGGTAGGTGTACATAATCAGTTTTTCCAGTAGATGTAATTATTTCATAGCATTAATTTATGTCTCCTCATATGCTTCCTTAAAATGAAATGATCTGTGCTCTCAGCAAATCAGTATTTATGATAGGGGTATCCTGCTTAAACATGCTATTTGTATAAAAATCCTTACAGATGAAGAAATATAGTTAATATGAGGTATACTGCCTAATATTAAACAAACAAATGTATCCTGTTATCACAAGTAGAATGAGCCATGGCATCCTCATAGAATGTGCTTTTCCTTATATAAATTTATCCCCAAGAGATTATAGTTTATATTTAGCATTTATATTGTGTAATTTTTTGGTACCAGTATTAATGTTTATCAGAATGTCATTTCCTTTAATATTATTAAAATGTATGTGGCATTCTTGAGTCTAACTTTTAAATGTCTTTAAGTTCCATATTTTCTTAGACGAATACACAATAATGTAAAGCACAATAATGTAAATCAGTTGTTTTCTAGCCATAGTTTCAGGAATCTGTCTTAAGTTTCATTTCTTCACAGGATATAAGTTTGAAGGGTATAACTGTTTTAAAGTTAGAATTTTAGATAATGTCTGAGACTTCATAACTGAGAAATGCTTCAGAGAATATGAATTAAAAGTCATCTAAAATATCAGAAAGAGTGGAAAAATGAGAATATTATACATTCATTAAATTTTTTTAAATTAGGAATATTGAAAATGAATATGGGAAATATCTATTTAAAGCAAAGAAATTATTCCAAAGCCATTAAATTCTACCGAATGGCATTAGACCAAGTTCCAAGTGTCAATAAGCAAATGAGGTAAGTTTATAACAGTAGATAATAATTGCAAAATATAAGTGTTTTTCTAAAACAAGATAACTCTTCTGACCTGTTTTCAGTGGGTTGAACATTTTGAAGTGTTTGTACGTGAGATTTGTATGTGTAGTATTTTGATCTATTCCCTTCTTACTACTTGTACACATTTTTGTAATGACAAGTTAAAGGTTAAAGCATTGCATGTGATCATATGAAATAAAACTAAGCTAAGTGACCAATAAAGGGGTGAACCCTGAAGGCCATTACTACCCTTATATAACTTAATGCGGACACAAAATCATAAGAGCAGTCCTCCAGAACGTATCAAACATATCAATACAAGGCTAGAAATTAAGCCCCCCTTACGTTCTTGCTGTAGCTTGAGAATGAAATTGTGAGAGAAAAGGATTACTTATCAGTCTTAGAAGAGGGGGAAGCGGGGATATTTTCTATTCTTATGATATTCTGGAGGAGAAACAGCAAGTTCTCTTATGGTCTAGAGATAACTGTGGGGACATAGGAAGTTTCCAGGATATTTACTGATCATAATTTCCCCTAGGCATGGTACAGTTTCTCTGTGAAAGTTAATTTATTTGCAATACCACGTTTTACGATAATTTGTTTTTGAATTTTACATAATATCTCATTATCATTAGCAAATATTATCTAATTTACAGAACACCATGCCCTTTAAGTACTTTTAAGCCAGGTGAGACCAGGGATTCGAGCATTTTAGAAAAAAAATAGTATTGAGTAACATATATTAAGTGCTTCATAATCAACAATCAAGACAATGGGTACTATAATAATTCAGTGGAAGAAATAATTATTGAGAACAAGAATGGTCAAGAAAGGCTTTATGAAGGAGACATACTTGATATTGGCTATTTAGGAGGAGAGAAGGGATAACATCTGAGAAAAAGGCCAGGAAGTAATAGTCTTTATGATCTGATCAGAGAATTATGAATAAACTAATTGAGTTGAAATAGAGGGATTATATTGAAGAGTGTTTAGAAATAAGGTGGGATCACATCCGTTAGAATGGCTCCAATCAAAGAAACAATAACAAGTTTTGGTGAATATTTAGAGAAATTAGAAACCTAATTCACTGGAGATGTCAAATGGTACTACTTTGACATCTACTTCGGAAAATAGGCAGTTAGCTAAAAAAGTTAAACACAAATTTACCATGTGACCAGCAATTCTGCTTTTAGGTACATACCCAAGAGAAATGAAAATATAGATTGTCACAAAGGCTTTTACACAAACGTTCATAACAAAATTATTCCTAACAGCCAAAAAGTAGAAACAAGACAAATGTCTACTGAGTAGGTAATGTATAAATAAAATACGGTGTGTATTCATACTATGAAATGCTGTTTGACAAAAAAAGGAATGAAGTACTGATACATGCTACAAAATGGAAGAATCTCAGAAAATTATGCCAAGTGAAAGAAGCAAGACAAAATATCACGAATTGTATGACTCCATTTATATACAGTGTCTAGAAGAGACAGAGAGACAGAAAATAGACTAATGGGCCGGGCACGGTGCCTCATGCCTATAATCCTATCACTTTGGGAAGCTGAGGTGAGCGAATCACCTGAGGTAGGGAGTTCCAGACCGGCCTGACCGATATGATGAAACCCCGTCTCTAGTAAAAATACAAAAATTAGCTGTGCATGGTGGCATGTGCCTGTAATCCCAGCTACTCAGGAGGCTGAGGTGGGAGAATTGCTTGAACCCAGGATTCGGAGGTTTCAGTGAGCAGAGATCATACCACTGCATTCCAGCCTGAGTGACACAGGGAGACCTTGTCTTTAAAAAAAAAAAAAAAAAAGACGAATGGTTACCTAGGGCTGGGGATAAGAATGGGGAATGACTGTTAATGGGCACAGGTTTTATATTTAGGGTAATGGAAACAAATTAAAATAGAGATGTGGTTATAGTTCCACAACTATATAAATACAGCAATAATTATAATTATTGAATCATATACTTAAAATGAGTGAACTTTATGTTATGTATATAAAGCTTTTATCAGTAATGGTTTAACAAAACAAAAAAGAAGTAAAGTGGGAGAGGAAAAAAGAAAGCTCTTTGTGGAATGACTTGAATGCCTACTAAAGAGTTAAAAATTTTAAAGCTAATCCATGTCTTTTTCTTTTAGGATTAAAATAATGCAGAACATTGGAGTTACATTTATTCAGGCTGGTCAGTATTCGGATGCTATTAATTCATATGAGCACATAATGAGCATGGCACCAAATCTGAAGGCAGGCTACAACCTCACTATCTGTTATTTTGCTGTTGGAGACCGAGAAAAAATGAAGAAAGCATTCCAAAAGTTGATTGCTGTTCCATTAGAAATTGATGAAGATAAATATATTTCACCAAGCGTGAGTAGGAAAAAGACATTTCTGTAGCCACTTTCCAGTTATCTGTGCTTTTCTGTTTTCAGAATGAGAAAGCTGGAATAGATGACTTCTTGGGTTTCTCCCAGGCCTGTACCAATGCGTTTTATTATTGATGTATTTCATGTGTTATTTAAATTGGGTTGAGAATGAGACTCTATTGAAATGGGGTAGAGATTATGGTTAAAACAGACTGTACAATTTTAGTTTAAAAAATCATTAAAAAAGAAGATTCCATGTCATGCATTAAGCATATCTTTTTTTTTTTTTTTTTTTTTTTTTTAGAAAGAGAGCCTGCCTTCCAGGCTGGAGTGCAGTGGCGCCATCTCAGTTCACTGCAATCTCTGCCTCCCAGGCTCCAGCAATTCTCATGCCTCAGCCTCCTGAGTAGCTGGGATTACAGGCATGTGCCGCCATGCCTGGCTAAGTTTTTTATTTTTAGTAGAGAAGGGGTTTTGCCATGTTGCCCAGGCTGGTCTAGAACTCCTGGCTTCATGTGATCCACCTGCCTCCACTTCCCAAAGTGCTAGGATTACAGGTGTGAGGCCGGCCAAGGGTAATATCTTGACCAAGAAACCTCCAAATCCTTATTTCACCTATTAAGAGCCATTCTGGAGCAGAGGGAACCTCAACCATGTACTAAATATATCAAGAGTGAAGGCCGGGCGTGGTGGCTCACGCCTGTAATCCCAGCACTTTGGGAGGCTGACGTGGACAGATTGTGAGATCAGTAGTTCGAGACCAGCCTGACCAACATGGTGAAACCCTGTCTCTACTGAAAATATAAAAATTAGCTGGATGCGGTGGCAGGAGCCTGTAATCTCAGCTACTTGGGAGGCTGAGGCAGAAGAATTGCTTGAACTTGGGAGGTGGAGGTTGCAGTGAGCCGAGATTGTGCCACTACACTCCAGCCTTGGTGACAAGAGCAAAACTCCATCTCAAAAAAAAAAAAAGATGATAAGGGTAGTGTAGCAAGTTGCTAAAGAGTATAGGCTCTGAAGCCAGGTGCCTTGGCTCTACTACTCAGCTCTTACTCTCCCTGTGCCTCAGTTCTTCTATATATGTAATGGGACTAACTATTATAACCTATCTTATAGGGTTAGGGTGAGGATTATAGGTGAGGATTAAATGAGTTAATGCATGTGAAATGCTTAAAATAGTAGCTGGCGGCTGGGCACAGTGGTGCATACCTGTAATCCCAGCACTTTGGGAGGCCGAGGTGGGAGGATTGCTTGAGCCTGGGAGTTCAAGACCAGCCTGTGCAACATGGCGAAACTCTACAAAAAAATATGAAGATTAGCCGAGCTTGATGTTGCACTCCTGTAGTCCCAGCTACTTGGGAGGCTGTGGTGGGAGGATCACCTGAGCCTGCGGAGGTCAAGGCTGCAGTGAGCTGTGATCACACCCCTGCACACTAGCTTGGGTGACAGAGTAAGACCTTGTCTCAAAAAAATAAAACATTAGCCAGCCATGGTGGTGTGCACCTGTAGTCCCAGCTACTCTGGAGGCTGAGGTGGGAGGTTCATCTAAGCCCAGGGAGGTCAAGGGTTGTGATCACAACACTGTCCTCCAGCCTAGATGACAGAATGAGACCTTGTCTCAAAAGTAAAATAACAAATAAAAAAATAAAAACTTAGCCAGGCGTGGTGGCGCATGTCTATAGTCCCCCCTACTTGAGAAGCTGAGTGGGAAGATGGCTTGAGCTAGGCTCAGGTTGAGGCTGCAGTGACCCATGGTCGTGCCACAGTGTTCCATTCTGGGCAACAGAGCAAGGCTGTCTCAAAACAAAACTAACCAAACAAAAACATGGAGCACATAGAAGACAGTTAGGTGCTGGGCAAATGTTAATTATTATATATTATTTTCATATTGAGAGAAAATGTATGTGGTAGAAATCATCTGTGTTTTTAATGGGGAGTAGAGCTATGGATCATACTAAGTAATTGATGATTAAAGCATTTATATTTGAGTTTAGAAGAAGTATTACATATTTGTCCTAACAACCACAGCTTCTGTGTACTTGGTCCTAGTCTTTCCATCCTGATCCTTTTATCAGCTTCTTAGACTCTAGGTTAGTTCGATGGGGAATGTGATTGGTAATCAGAAATATGAAAAAAGAAAGTTCTAATTTACATAAGGGAAAATAGAAGGATTAATTTACTCTCTATTTTTTAAAACTAATTAATGGGGAGGCTTATTGGAAGTTCAAGTTCTTGGCTGGACATGGTGGCTTATGCCTATAATCCCAATACTTTGAAAGGCTGAGGTGAGCAGATCGCTCGAGCCCAGGAATTGAAGACCAGCCTGGGCAAAATGGGGAAACCCCATCTCTACAAAAAATACAAAAGTTAGCCAGGCATCATGGCATGCCCCTGTAGTCCCAGCTACTTGGGAGGCTGAGGTGGGAGGATCACCTGAGCCCAGGGAGGTGAAGACTGCGTTGAGCCATGATCATGCCACTGCACTCCAGCCTGGGCAATAGAGTGAGGCTGTATCTCAAAACAAAACAAAACAAAAATTAAGTTCTTGCTGTTTACTTCTGAATTATTCTTTTTTTCTTTCATTTTATTTTACCAGGATGATCCTCATACTAACTTAGTAACTGAAGCTATAAAAAACGATCACCTCAGGCAAATGGAATGTGAAAGGTAATATTTTAAACTTAATAATGTAGTTATTAATTACATTATTTAAAATATTTAATGTTTTGTATTAAGATACTTAATATTTGAAACTTAAAATGATTTAGTTTTAATTTTTATAAACGGGTTGAATGTGCATACTATTTCTTACAGAACTTGTTATATTCAATATATTTCTTGAATAGTGCTATTATTTCATTTTTGTACTTACTGGTTCTCTTTTCTCATTCAGAGTAATCAGTGCTCGTGCTAATCTCATTCAATCTGTTATTCTGTCAGTTGTTTCCCTCTGCATTTGGTACATTATTAGAGATTTGTTTATCTTACCTTTATTTCAAAAATGATGTCTTTATGTTTTTTTATCCTGCCTCACAATTAAGTATTAGCTCTCATAGACAAAATTCTATTTATTTTGTTTCTTCCTTCCTCTAATATGGTACTACAACCTGTTTCTACTTACAACACTTCTGACACCAGATGTGTGGTTTTTCTCACACCAACAACCAATTATCCAACTCCCTGGACACCAAGGGCTTAGTCCCACAATACTGCTCCCTGTTCCTAACTACAGATGCCAGTTGTGAGCCTGGGCCTTCTGAACTCCTGACTGACCTGCTGTGAATGGAGGGCTCCCACTACCCCCTCCTCAGGGTCAGTAGTTTTCTAGAAGAGCTCACGAAACTCAGGAAAATACTTTATTTATACTTACCACTTTATTACAAAGGATACAACTCAGAGACAATCAAATGGAAGAAGTGCATAGGGCAGAATATGGGGGAAGTAGTGCAGAGCTTCTATGCACTGTCTGGGTGCACCACCCTTCCAGCACCTCCGTGTGTTCATCAACCTGGAAACTCTCTGAACTGTGTCATTTAGGGTTTTTATGGAGATTTCATGATGTAGGTAGGCATGACTGGTTTTTATCATTGGCCATTGGTGATTGAACTCAGTGTGCAGCCTTTCTCCCTTCCCTGGAGATTGGGGGGTGGAATTAAAAGTACAGCTGGGGTGGTGTCAGAAAAGGCCAAGTGGGGAGCTAAGACTTTAACCCCTAAAGGCTGTTCCATTCCTCTGATGTCAGTGGATGACATGTGGGGAGCCTGGAATTCCATCCCTTTCCAGCAGTACTGATGCACCCCCGAATCCTTTCTCCTTGGGTCGTGTCAGAGGAGGCTTAATGGAGCGTCAGGGCTTTAACTGTCACCCAGTTGTAGCAAAGCCCTCCCATCATGATGTTAGTAGGATGAACTATTTGGGAAGCAAGAACTCCCATCCTGCCCAACAGATACAAGGACCCCCCTGCCTTTTCTGGGTGTTAACGGAAGCCATGTGGCAGGGGCTGGATTTCCACCTTCACCTGGCAGTGGCAAGGTGGAGTGTCTCCTTCCTCTGCTGGAGTAGTATCCAGAAAGCCAGCTAAAACAGAATACTTAAGATCCAGGGTCTCATAATTCAGAAATGTCCAAGTGTTCATTAAGAATCATTGTTGGCTGGGCACGGTGGCTCACGCCTGTAGTCCCAGCACTTTGGGAGGCTGAGCCAGGTAGATCACCTGAGGTCAAAAGTTTGAGACCAACCTGACCAATATGGTGAAACCCCGTCTCTACTAAAAATATAAAAATTATCCAGGCATGGTGGCATGTGCATGTAGTCCCAGCTACTCGGGAGGCTGGGACAGGAGAATTGCTTGAACCCAGGAGGCGGAGGTTGCAGTGAGCGCCGAGATAGCGCCACTACACTCCAGGCTGGGTGACAGAGCAGGACTCTGTCTCAATAAATAAATAAATAAATAAATAAATAAATAAATAAATAAGATTGTTTGAATAGCCCTATAAATCTTAAGGATATCTAATGATAATTTTAAAACTCTGAAGAAAGAAACCTATCTCTAGGCCCAGATGGGTTTTACTGGAGAATTCTATTAAGAATTTATATCAGGGGCGGGAAGGGGTGGCCACTTGGGCAGGATGGCATGGCTGCAGTGGGCGCGGGCCCCAGTGCAGGGGGTCCAGGTGTAAAGAGCAGCGGTGGGGGCGCTCAAGGGCGCACCGGTGGGGCACTGTGCCTGCTGTGGTACGTGCTGAGCACGGGCAGCAGCGTGGTCAACAAGGTGATCTTGAGCACCTTCCAGTTCCCGGTGACCATGTCCTTGTGCCACATCCTGGCACTGTACGTGGGGCTCCTGCTGCTGCTGCGCGCCTGGCGCGTGCCCCCCACACCACCCATCTCAGACCCCCGGCCCAGTCTGCATCCGTTGCCCGGCCCGCTGCTGCCGCTGCGCATCTACCCACACCGTGTGCTGCCACTCGCCTTCAGCAAGTACTTCGCGTCCCTGTCAGTAGTGCACGTCAGCTTCTGAAAGGTGCCCATGCACACACCATCAAGGCCACCATGCCCATTTGGGTGGTCCTCATGTTCCAGATCATTATAAAGGAGAAGCAGAGCACCAAGGCGTACTTGTCACTCATCCCCATCAGCAGCAGCATCCTGATGGCCACGGTCACCAAGTTGTCTTTGGACATGTGGGGAGGCTGCCATGCTGTGCTTCTTGTTTCAGAACATTTTCTCCAAAAAGATCTTGAGAGATTTGCAGATCCACCATCACCCGCTGCTCAACATCCTGGGCTGCCACACTGTCTTTTTTATGATCCCCACCTGGGTTCTGGTGGCCCTCTCGGCTTTCCTGGTCAGCAGCGTCTTGACTTACGTCTCCCAGTGGCCCTGGATGCTTCTGCTTCTGGTTGTCAGCGGCTTCTATAACTTTGCCCAAAATGTCATTGCCTTCAGCATCCTCAGCCTCATCAGCCCCCTGAGCTATTCGGTTGTCAGTGCCACCAAGAGAATCATGGTCATCACAGTGACCCTGATCATGCTGCCCAACCCAGTCACCAGCACCAACATCCTGGGCATGATGGCCGCCATCCTCGGGGTCTCCCTCTACAACAAGACCAAGTAAGATGCAAACCAGCAAGTCAGGAAGCACCTCCTGCTGGCACCACAGTGGACCTCAGCAGCAAGGAGCATCACCGGAGCCCACTGGAGAAGCCCCACCAACAGCCTCCTCTTCCCCCAGCACAGGGACTATCATGGCTACAAGAACATCTTAACAGACCATTTCCAGTACAGCTGGCAGAGCCACCCAAACTCGAAGTTGGAACCGCTGTGACTTGTAGAATTCAGAGGACAGGAGCAGACTGTTCTGCAACTCCTTCCCCCGCCCCCACAGCAGTTTCAGAAACTTCTGTCATCCGTGAATGTACAGCCCAGCTGAGGGAATGGTGCATAACTCTCCATCAGAAGCACTGAGGTTCCTGGCCCCCCATGAGCTGCAGGAGGATGCGTTGCCTGCAGCTCAGATGGCTGTGGGCTCTGGGCAAACCTAAACAGAGACTGGTGTCTGATGCTCTTTCTTCCTGGAGACTGTCATCTGAGAGCTGGGTCCCTGCCGAGATCTTGGCCACATTGTACCTTTCCATGTGGAATTACTCCCCAAACGGTGTATCTCAAAACACTTGTGTCTGCATTCCAGATAACATTCAGGACCCTGTCTGGAACTCTGGGATCGCTGTGCCTGTAGACCATGGGCTGGCAGTGGGGGTGACCGGGGCGGTGCTTGAGAACGTCAGACTGGCTACTTTAATTCCCCAGCTCAGGTGTGCATAGGACCAACAGGGTCTCTGAGCAGACAAGGAGCCTGTGAAAATCATTCAAAAACATCCCCAGCCACAGAGATGGATCCGGTTTCCCAGTCATCCCCTTAATGGTTCGCAAGTTCCTGGCAAACGTTCCAAAGCGAAAAGCGATTGCAATTAGCATCCAATTCCTGCAGCCTGGTGCTCTGCCCTGCACATCAGAGTTGGCGTCCACCTGGATCCAGAGGGAGGGGAAACTGCTCTCTCTCCTCTGCCTCCGCTTCTCTTAGGGTAACACGAAGCATCTTCGAGAAATCATATTCAGTATTTCAAGCTCTATTTCTATAGCACTTATCTTTTGAGAGGAGTCTGCACCTCTTCTGCAATGACTTGGTAGATTGTTTGGTAGGGAGAGCTTGATTTTCTGAGGATCTTACATTTTTCTAGGGAATATTTTGTAGTTGTGTGTGTGTTTCTATGCCTCGATCCCCATTACCCTGTGCATTAGGACTGGCTTATGGGTCGAAAACTGTTTTATTTCTAAATGTTTAAAAACAAAGTTCCCACTGGTGATGCCTGTGCGACACATTTTGGTATTTAGTAGGAAACAATGAAGTGTTCCGAAGCTTCGAGAGAAACTTCAAAATGGACACAATTGCTGAAAACAGAATGAATCATGAACATTATCTCAATATTTTGCATAATAGACAAGACCATGGCGTTTTTGTTCCCTGACCTGTTTTTGTGTTTTTGTTAGTATCTGAATCATGTTCTGGGTAAGGGAAGAAGGAGCGAACACTGCACTAGGATTTGGTTTGCCAAATCAGATTCTTTGGTCAAGAGTCAGTTTAGGGCTGGGTGCAGTGGGTCACCCCTGTAATCCCAGCACTTTGGGAGGCTGAGGCAGGTGGATCACTAGAGACCAGCCTGGCCAATGTGGTGAACTCTGTCTCTCCTAAAAAGATGCAAAAAGGCCGGGCGCGGTGGCTCAAGCCTGTAATCCCAGCACTTTGGGAGGCCGAGACGGGCAGATCATGAGGTCAGGAGATCGAGACCATCCTGGCTAACATGGTAAAACCCCGTTTCTACTAAAAACTACAAAAAACTAGCCGGGCGAGGTGGCGGCGCCTGTAGTCCCAGCTACCCAGGAGGCTGAGGCAGGAGAATGGCGTGAACCTGGGAGGCGGAGCTTGTAGTTAGCTGAGATCCGGCCACAGCACTCCAGCCTGGGTGACAGAGCGAGACTCTGTCTCAAAAAAAAAAAAAAAAAAAAAAAAAGATGCAAAAATTAGCCAGGCATGGTAGCACATGCCTGTAGTCCCAGCTACTTGGGAGGCTGAGGCAGGAGAATTACTTGAGCCCAGGAGGTGGAGGTTGCAGTGAGCCAAGATCATGCCACTACACTCCAGCCTGGCCAACAGAGTGAGACTCTGTCTCAAAAACAAACAAACAAACAGAAAAAAAAAAGAAAAAAATAAACAAAGAACCAGTCTGGGTTTTGGCAGAAATCACATCAGGAATATTACAAGACCCCAGTAGGTAACCCTGAGTGGTCAGATGTAAGCTGTGGTCTCAGTCTTTTATGGCTTCATGAAAGGACTGTGCCCTCAGGGAGGGGACCACGGCTTGGCTTGTGGGGTCTTGGGTGATGGCTGCCATCTTTCTTCATCATCACACCCAGCTTTTGGCTGGCACTTGGGGGGAGACAGCAGCAGATGAGAGGTTCACCCTTTATCGCCCAGCGAGCAAGATGTTGCCCTGTTCAGAGAGGAAATAACATTGCTTATGCTTGACTGCTGTTTTTTTGTGTTCATTTGTTTGCTTTTCGTTCGATTGGAATTCTGTATTTAAGATGTTAAGTTGTGTCAGCTTACATTTGGAACACTCCTGGAGAGGTGACTGGCCCCCACCCTGCTTGGCAGTGGGTTTCCGCATCACCGGCTTCAGAAGCGTCCGTGTTCACTAGTCTGTTGTTTGCTTGCTTTGTGAATACTTTGGTCCCAAGCTGAGACAATTGCTGTGTAAAACGGGAAGAGTCAATCCTGAAGGGTATTATTTTTCAGAAGAATTTGCCGTGTGCCTTCACCGAAGGCAGTCAAGTCTGCAATTGGATTTTTCTCACTGGGGAATGACAGGAAATGGGGATAATTTTGCACTGTGGATATATTACAGGAGTTGTCTATACAATTATAGTACCTGCTTCTTTGAACATGTCATTGAACTCCAAAATGAATTCGACCTCCATTCAGGTTTAATGAGATGTCTGATGTTGCCGGAAAAAAAAAAAAAGGAATTAACCTCAGTTCTACATAATCTCTTTCAGAACCTGTTTTCCTTTATAAAGGTAGAAGTACCCTACTACCAAAATCAGCCAATACCAAGAAAAAAAAAAAAGATAGATAAATACAGATTAATATCATGTGAATATATGAATACAGACTCAAAAGCAAATTGAAATATTAACAAAATATTTTTAAAAATTATGCATCTGGACCAAATGGGATTTGTCCCAGGAATGTGAAATTGGTTTAACATGTAAAAATCAATTAATATTATACAGGTGGCCAAGTGTGGTGGCTCTTGCCTGTAATCCTAACACTTTGTGGTGCCGAGGTGGGTGGATCACTTGATCTCAGGAGTTTGAGACCAGCCTGGGAAACATGGTGAAACCCTGGCTCTACTAAAAATAACAAAAACTGAGGTGGAGGATCACCTGAACCTGGAGAGGTTGAGTCTGCAGTGAGCGGTGATCATGCCACTGCACACCAGCCTGGGCGACAGAGTGAGACCCTATCTCAAATAATAATAATAATAATAATATAGGATATCAGTAGAATGAAGGATGAAAACTACACAACCCTCTCAGTAGAAACCAGAAACATTTTTTCACAAAATTCAAAGCGTTTTCAAGATTAAAAACAAAAAGTCCAACAAGAAACAAGTAGAAAGGAAGTTCCTCAATTTGATAAAGTACATCTATGACACACCCACGGCTAGCATCATACTTAATGGAAAGAGACTAAATGCTAGCCTGGGCAACATGGCGAAACTCTGTCTCTACAAAAAATACAAAAATTAGCCAGGCGTGGTGATGTGCACTGTAGTCCCAGTTATTTGGGAGAATTGCTTGAGCCTGGGAGGTGGAGGTTGCAGTGAGCCAAAGTTGTGCCACTGCACCCCAGCCTGGGAGACAGAGCATGACCCAGTCTCAAAAAAAAAGACTGAATGCTTTGCATCAGAAACAAGATAGGGATATCCAACTTTTACCAGTTTTTTGTTTTGTTTTATTTTGTTTTCTGAGATGGAATCTTGCTCTGTCGCCCAGGCTGGAGTGCAGTAGTGCAATCTCAGCTCACTGCAACCTCCGCTTCCTGGGTTCAAGCGATTCCTCTGCCTCAGCCTCCTGAGTAGCTGGGACTACAGGCACCCGCCACCATGCCGGGCTAATTTTTGTATTTTTAGTAGAGACAGGGTTTCACCATGTTGGCCAGGCTGGTCTTGAACTCCTGACCTCAGGTGATACACCCACCTTGGCCTTCCAAAGTGTGGGATCACAGGCATGAGCCACCACACCCAGCCTGCTTTCACCAGTTCTGTTCATCATTGAACTGGAAGATTCTATCTTTGGCAGTTTTCAAAACAAATAAAAGTGGAGTTAAAGACATCCAGATTAGAAAGGAACAGTTAAAGCCATCTTTTTTCAGATGACATGATCTTGTATATAGAAAATCCTAAGGAATCAACTTAAAATCTGTTAGAATAAATGAGTTCGGTGAGGTTGTAGAGTAAAAAAAATCAATATACAAAAATCAATAGTGTAGTGCAGAAATATATTAATATCTTCTCAGCCTTTTGGCTAAGATCAAGTGTAGTATTTGCATATCTCACGCTTCCACTATCCAAGGACAATCTGTTAAATGAATTTTTGGAGCAGGGAGATTGAATAGGACCTTGCTCCATCTGCTCTATGCATTGAGCTGCTAGTGCAGTAACTCCAGGAACTGTGCACCCCCTCAGGAAAAAAAGAAGAAATATACTATATACTACCAATGAATTATCCCAAAAATGAAATTAACAATTACATTTATAATTGCATAAAAATTATTAGGAATAAATTTAATGAAAGAAATGCAAAACCTAAACTCTGAAAACCATAAAACATGGAAAGAATATAAAGACACTAAATAAAATCTGTCATATTTTTATGGACAGGCACTTAATGTTGTTAAAATGGCAGTGCTCCCAAATTAATATACAGATTCACTGCCACCCTTGTCAAAATTCCAGCAACATTTTTACAGAAAGTGACAAATTGATCCTAAAACTCATATGGAAATGGAAGGGAACCAGAATAGCCCAAACAGTGTTGAAAAAGAAAAGCAAAGTTGGGACTCAAACTAGAAAGCAACACTGATAAAGACACTGTGAAGACAGAGGTATAAATGAACGAAATGGAATTGAGAAACAAGGAAAAAACTCTTACATTTACAACCAACAGAGGTGCCAGGAAAATTTAAGAGAAGAAAAGAGAGTCTTTTCAACAAGTGGTGCTGGGAAAACTGGATATTCTCTTGCAAAAGAATGAAATTGTACGTCTTTTTCACACCATACACAAAAATTACCTTAAAATGAACTATAGACCTAAATGTAAGAGCTAAAACTATAAAATTGTTAGAAAAAAAAGAGAAATATCATTGACTGTGGGTTAAGCAAAGGTTTTGTAGATATGGCACCAAAAACACAAGTGACATAAGAAAAAAATAGGTACACTGGACGTTATCAAAATTAAAAACTTACATACTTCAGAGGACGCTATCCAGAGAGTGAAAAGACGACCCACTGAATGGGAGAAAATATTTATGGATGATATATCTGAGAGGGGACTTATTTCTAGATTATATAGGTAATGTCCAACTCATAATAAAAAGGCCAGTAGCCCGATTAAAAATGTGCAAAAGATATGAATAGATATTTCTTCAAAATAGATACACAGATGTCCAATACACACATGAAAAGATGCTGAACTTCAGTAATTGGTAGGGAAATGCAGCTGAAAACGCAGTGAGATACTACTTCACACCTACTAGTATGCTATAATAAAAAAGAAAATAACAAGTATTGGCGAGAGTGTGGAGAAACTGGAACTCTTAAATGCTGATGGTGGGAGTATAAAATGGTGCTTTGTAAAACAGCCTAGAAGTGCCCCAAAAGGTTAGCACAGACTTACCATATAACCCAGCAATTTTACTTCTAGATATTTACCCAAAAGTAATTAGAGTATATATATGTCCACATGACAACTTGTATACAGATTTTCATAGTGATATTATTCATAATATCAAAAAATAGAAATAATCCAAATGTGCAACAATTAATGAATGTATAAATAATACATGATCTGTCCATAATATGGAATGTTATTCAGCCGTATAAAGGAATGAAGTACTGATACATGCCATTAGGTTGGTGCAAAAGTAATTGCGGTGTTTCCCATTTAATGCAATTACTTTGCACCAACCAATACAATACGGATGAACCTTGAAAATATGATAAATGAAAGAAGCCAGTCACAAAAAGACCACATGTTTTGTGATTCTGTTTATATGAAAGGTACAAATGAGGCAAATCTATAAAGACAGAAAGTAGATTAGTGGTTGCCAGGGGCTGGATAGGCACAGGGAAGTCTCTGCTAATGGACGCTGTGTTTCTTTTTGGGATGATGAAAATGTTTCAAAAGCGACTGTGGTGCTTGTTGCACAAATCTGTGAATATACCTAAACCATTGCATTGTAGACTTTATATTGGGCAAGCTGTATGGTATATGAGTTATATCCCTATCAAGCTGTTTTTTAAAAATTCAGAAATATGTTTTTAAAATTACACGCCATGACCAAGTAGGATTAATTCCAGGGCTGCAAGGTTGCTTCGTTATTTTTAATTCAACGTAATGCACCATACTAACAAACTAAGGAAAAACCACGGTTCAGTAATACTGAGAAAGCTCTCTTATTTCTTATGTTTTTATGATGAGTGAGTGTTGAATTTTGTCAAATGCTTTTTCTGTAACAGTTGACATATAACATGGATATTACTCAGCAACAAAAAGGAATGAACTATTGATACATGCAACAATTTAGATAGATCTGAAGGGAAGTGTACTGTGTGAAAATAGCCAATTCCAGAAGATTATATATAATCTTATTCTTTATATATAACACTTAAAATGATAAAATTGTAGAACTGGAGATCAGATTAGTGGTTGTTACAAGATGAAGAAGGGGTGGGAGTTGGAGGGAAACAAAGGAATGGAAATAGAGTGGAAATATTCTGTGTCTTGACTGTATCAACAGTAATCTTGTGATATTTGAAAGATGTTACTGTTGGAGGAAACTGGGTAAAGGGTACATGGAATCTCCATTATTTTTTACAAATGCATGTGAATCTACAGTTGTCTCAAAGTTCAAAAGAAAGAATAACAAGATGAATGTTTAATGACTTGGAAAGATTATTTTGTTTGTTTGTTTGTTTTGAGATGGAGTCTGGCTCTGTCGCCCAGGCTGGAGTGCAGTGGCCCAATCTCGGCTCACTGCAAGCTCCGCATCCCGGGTTCACGCCATTCTCCTGCCTCAGCCTCTGGAGTAGCTGGGACTACAGGCGCCTGCCAACATGCCTGGATAATTTTTTGTATTGTTGGTAGAGACAGGATTTCACCATGCTAGCCAGGATGGTCTCGATCTCCTGACCTTGTGATCCACCTGCCTTGGCGTCCCAAAGTGCTGGGATTACGAGCATGAGCCACTGTGCCCCACCTGGAAAGATTATTTCTGTATTAATATAACATGGTATAAGGAACAAGTTATAAAATAGTATATACATTTTGAGTCCATTTTAAAAACCACTACTTATATATAAATTCGAGAAGAAATGACTAAGAGAACTTTTACCCACCACTATAAATTGGTATATCCACTTTGAAAAGCACTTGGGGATTTTCCAGTAACCTTGACGATACACATTTTATATATGTACATGTGCATGTATATACACACACATAGATACAGCTACACATATATACACACCAAAGCAACAAGTAGTAATTCAGTTTTACTCTTTACACAATTTCTTCAGTGGTAATTTCACTGTTTACTTTCCTGTCTGCAGTGTAGGCTATGTAAGTTCCGCTGCAAGGCCTTGTGTTTCTCCAGTATCTTTTCAGTTTGTCAGATGACATCATAAAGCAGAAAAAGAAAAGAAATGAACACCGTTGACCCAGCAGGCAATCATGGCTTGCTAATCACGTTTCCTAGTCATGGTTTTAAACCTGAATCGTAAATAGATTTCTATGGTAGCTGTCCATTTGTTTAGTAGGCTTTTGTGATATGTTAGTTTGGATAGATAATGTTTACACTTAAATTTTAGGAAATAAATCCAAACTATTTTATACTGTATCTCTAAATACAACTTTTTGGTTTATTTGATATAGGAAAGCCATGGCAGAAAAATACATTATGACATCTGCAAAACTCATTGCTCCTGTAATTGAAACATCTTTTGCTGCAGGTTATGATTGGTAAGAGAGAAAGTCTGTAATACTGCATGGATATGGTTGTTTTCATAATTTATACTTTTAAATTTAAATTAATATTGTCATTAGAAAAATGAATATAAATGTTGATTCATATTTATCAAGCAGATAATATTATATGTTAAGATTAATATAAGCTATTTTAAAGTTCCTAATAAGATATTTTTCTTATTACTCATGTTATTTTGTAAATAAAGTAGTTATATACCACATTTCAGTCAATAATGGACCACACATATAACAGTGGTCTGGTAAGATAGGAAGCTGAAAAATTCCTATCACCTAGTGACATTGTAGCTGTCTCGAAATTGTAGCACAATGCATTATTCACTTGTTTGTGGTGATGCTGATATAAACAAACCTGCTGCCAGTTGTAGAAAAGTGTGCAGTAATAGCCTAGGCCTTCACATTCACTCAGAGTTTATTTTGTGACTCATCCAAGGCAACTTCCATTCCTGGAAGCTCCATTCATGGTAAGCACCCTATACAGGCATGACATTTTAAAAATCTTTATACCATATTTTAATTGTACCTTTTCTATGTTCAGTTAGATTTAGATATACAAATACTTACCATTGTGTTATATTTGCTTGTAGTATTCAATATAGTAACATGCTGTGGAGGGTTGTAGTCTAGGAGCCGTAGGCTATACTGTATAGCCTCGGTGTGTTGTTGGCCGTGCCACATAGGTTTGTGTAAGTACACCCTATGATATTTCCACAGCGATGAAATTGCCTGATGACACAGTTCTCAGAACATATCCCCATCATCAAGTGATGCCTTACTGTACAGTAAATACATAAACCAGTAACATAATCGTTTATTATCAAGTATTATGTACTGTACATAATTGTATGTACTGTGCTTTCATAAGACTGACACAGTGCGGTAGATTTGTTTACACCAACATCACCACAAACACATGAGTTATGATGCAGTGTTACAGCACCTAGGATGTAATTTGGCAATAGGAATTTTTCAGCGCCATTATTGTATGGGACCACTGTTGTCTATGTGGTTGGTCCTGGACCAAAGCATTTTTTTTTTTTTTTGAGACGGAGTCTTGTTCTGTCACCCAGGCTGGAGTGCTGTAGCACAATTTCCACTCACTGCAACCTCTGCCTCCCGGGTTCATGCCGTTCTCCCGCCTCAGCCTCCCGAGTAGCTGGGACTACAGGCACCCACCACCATGCCCAGCTAATTTTTTGTATTTTTAGTAGAGACGGGGTTTTACCATGTTAGCCAGGATGGTCTCGATCTCCTGACCTCGTGATCCGCCAGCCTTGGCCTCCCAAAGTGCTGGGATTCCAGGCATGAGCCACCACACCCGGCCAGATCAAAACTTTCTTATGTAGCATATGATTGTTGTTCATTGGAATTGTCCTGGTCACTTGGTAAAAGTGCAGATAATCTGGCTCCCTACATCTTTCTCTGTAGATCTGAGTCAGGGTTCTGAGGTCTGGAGTGAGTATTTGCATTTGCGTCAAGCCTCCCCAAGTGATTCTGATACCTACTATACTGTAACTCTTTACCGGTGTTATGACTGCATATTAAAATCGGGGAATTTTCAATAGTCCTAACACACAGGCTGCACCGTAGACTAGTTGAATCAGAATTTCTGGGTGTTGGGACAGAGGGATCAGTATTTATAAAGCCTCCTAGGGAGTTCTGTGATATAAATCCCACATACAGAACTATTGCTCTATACTATGCAAATAGTTCTTGAATGCCACTGACTGAAGAACTCATTAAAAATAGATATTCGATTGGTCTTAAATGGGATAGAGCATCTATATTTTTTAATGTTGTCCAGGTAACTCTTATGTGTAATGGAAATTACACATAATTCCACAGTTTTACTGAAAAACAGAAGAGAAAACTTAGTCCTGCAATTACTTGCAATTTTTACTATGAATTCTTCTGGCATTCTTACTGTATTTCTGTTAACTTATTTGTATACGATTACATTATTTTTAACCTTTTTTCTGGATTTGTTTATGTTTGTTAAATATAAACATACAAAAAATTATCCAAAATGGTAACTCAGCTCAATGATACATCACAAAACAAACAAACATTTAACCATTGCATACCCTAGTAAGTAAAATTTAAAGAATAGAACATTGTTAGCACCTTGCAAAATGCCAATCCTAATACTGGCTACCCAACTCTGAAGAGTGACTGATGTCCCTGAAGAGTGACTTTGATGATAATCACTTACTTGCTTTTCTTCATACTTTAACCACTAAGCAGGCATCCATAATTTAGTTTTGCCAGGTTTTAAAAGCATTATATAAATGGATCGTACTGTACATATTCTTCTGCATATGACTTCTTTTACTCTATGTTTGTAAGTGTTGTCCATGTCCTCGCATGTAGCTGTGGTTTGTTCATTTTCATTGCTATCTAGTAGTTCATGGTATTAATATGTAAAAATGCATCCATTTCAATGTGACTGGGCATTGTGATTTGCAGTTTGTACCTGTTGTAAATGCTCCTATCAGTATTATGGTACAATTGTGCATGTCTCTTGGTGGGTGGTGCCTACATTTCTGTTCGACGTATACCTATGCGTGAAATGGCTTGGTCCTAGCGTGTGTATATGTCCAGCTTTGATACCGCTAAACAGTTTTCCAAAGTTCCTATACTTGTTTACACCCCCACCAAGAGTGCATGAAAATTCGAATAGTTTACAAATGCTTGGTGTATTTTGTATTTTTTCATTTTAGCCAGCCATACTGGTGGCATCTCATTGTAGTTTTAATTTGCATTTCACTGACAGCTGATTTTGTATGTGTATTTGCCATATGAATATTATTTTTTGAGAAGTTCCTGTTCAAGACTTTTGCCCTTGTTTGTATTTCTTTGGTTAGTTCTTTTTGTGTCCTTTTAAGACAACTTTTGCATACCCCAACTTCATGAAAATATTTTCTTATGTTTTCTTCTAGAGGTTTTACTTTTCACATTTAGATATAGGATCTCTATGGAATTGATTTTTGTGTGTAGTATGAAGTAAGGTCAAGATTTTTTTTTTCTTTTCTCTCTCTTTCTTTTCTGTAATAGGGCTATCCAGTTAACCCAGCATCATTTATGGAAAATAGTTTACTTTTTCCACTGCACTGTAATGTCACCTTTGACATATACCAAGTGACTATACATTAGTCTGTTTGTAGACTCTCTATTCAATCCCTTTGGTCCATTTCTCTACTCTTGCAGTCAAACCACATTGCTTACATTTCTATAGTTTATAGTAACACTTGATATCTGGAGTGCTATGATCTGCATATTTGTGTTCCCCCAAAATTCATATGTTGAAATCCTAACCCCCAAGGTGATAGTATTAGGAGGTCGTCCCTTTCGAGGTGATTAGGACATGAAGGTAGGACGCTTTATTTTTATTTTTTGAGACGGAGTCTTACTCTGTCGCCAGGCTGGAGTGCAGTGGCGCGATCTTGGCTCACTACAACCTCCACCTCCCGGGTTCAAGCAATTCCCCTGCCTCAGCCTCCTGAGTAGCTGGGACTACAGGCGCACACCACCATTCCTCGCTGATTTTTTGTATTTTAATAGAGATGGGGTTTCACCATGTTAGCCAGGATAGCCTCAATCTCCTGACCTCGTGATCCGCCTGCCTCAGCCTTCCAAAGTGCTGGGATTACAGGTGTGAGCCATCATACCCAGCTGGTAGGATACTTTTTGAACGGGATTAGTGCCCTTGTAAAAAGAGACCCTGGAGAGCTAGCTAGCCCCTACTGTTATGTGAGGACACAGCAAAAAGACAGCATTCTGTGAACCAGGAAGTGGGCCCTCACCAGACACCCACCCTGCTGGCGTCTAGTTCTTGGACTTCTCAGTCTTCATAACTGTGAAAAATAAATGTCTGTTGTTTGGGCTACCTGGTTTATGGTTTGGTTTTTTTATTTGTTTGTTTGTTTTTTAGACAGAGTCTTGCTCTGTCACCCAGGCTAGAGTGCAGTGGCGCAATCTCGGCTCACTGCAACCTCCACCTCCCTAGTTTCAAGAAATTCTCGTACCTTAGCCTCCCACGTATCCGGGACTAAAGGCACAGTGCCACCACATGTGGCTAAGTTTGTATTTTTAGTAGAGACAGGATTTAGCCATATTGGCCAGCCTGGTCCCAAACTTCTGGCCTCAAGTGATCTGCCCACCTCAGCCTCCCAAACTGCTGGGATTACAGGTGTGAGCCACTGCACCCGGCTGAGTTTATGGTATTTCATTATAGCAGCCTGCACACACTACAGCAGTCAGTATAAGTTCTCCAGCCTTGTTGCTGAGGATTACCTTGAGTATTCTTGGTTTTTCTCATTTCCACATAGATTTTAAAACCAACTTGTCAATTTTCCAAAAACCTGCTGAGATTAAAACAAAAAAGACTTTTTTAAAAAAGTAAAAAATCAAAAGACTTTTTTTTTTTAGAGCAGTTTTAGTTTCTTAGCATAATTGAGCAGAATGTACAGAGTTTCCATATACTTTCCCCACTTCCTACCCAGAGCCTCCCTCACCAGTATGCTATTCCAGTGTGGTACATTTGTTATAATCAGTGTGATGTCAGATCTTCCATTTTCCTATCTATAAAATAAAAATAATCCTTTTAGGGTCGTTGTGAGGGTTAAACGTATTAAAGCTTGTAAAGCAATTAGCACTGCCCTGATACAGAGTAAACGGCAAATGTTTTGTGCTTTCATAAACAGATCTGTTTAAGTTGGCACACAAATTAAATATATTCTACAAGTTCTGTAGAATTTTTCTCACCATGAGAGCATTTAAGATGGAAAAATATATGGAAACTGTCATCTGTTACAAATTGAAATTGTTACAATAGTTAATTCAAAAATGAGAATGTAGATATCAATCCAATTTTTACTTAAATTGGTTAGAAATTAAAATAGGCTAATGATAAATTGGGTAAGAAAAGTAATTAAGAACTGAAGACTTCAGTAACTTGAAACCTGTGTTGGAGCAAATCAAGTGCTTACCTTTACAGAGTACTAGGGACCCTTTAAAAAATCTTTGAAAAGCCACATTTAAGAAAACCAACAGCATCAATATACTACAATGAAATCAAGTAAGCTTTTTTATGCTTTCCCTTATAGGTGCGTGGAAGTGGTGAAAGCTTCTCAATATGTAGAGCTAGCCAATGATCTGGAAATAAACAAAGCAGTTACATACTTGAGACAAAAGGACTATAACCAGGTAATTTTTAAAAACTTTTCAGATGGAATTCCATATCTTAATTGGTCAAAGCAATAAAAACAGGGAAACTCCTTTCTAGAATAATGTTACCTGTGATTATTCTGAAGTTTAATATTTTTATTTCTATTTTATCATAATTTTCATTAAAGTAGTTTTAAACTTTCATTAATTTTTGTCTGTTGTTTCTTTCTTTTTTTTTTTTTTAGACAGAGTCTCGCTCTGTCGCCTAGGCTGGAGTGCAGTGGCGCGATCTCGGCTCACTGCAAGCTCCACCTCCCGGGTTCACACCATTCTCCTGCCTCAGCCTCCTGAGTAGCTGGTACTATAGGCACCCGCTACCATGCCTGGCTAATTTTTTGTATTTTTAGTAGAGACAAGGTTTCACCGTGTTAGCCAGGATGGTCTTGATCTCCTGACCTCGTGATCCTAAAGTGCTGGGATTATAGGCGTGGGCCACCGTGCCTGGCCGTTGTTTCTTAAAATACTTTCTTTGTATAGCATGGTGGCTAAATTATAAACCATATTCTATTCCGGAGATTAACTTTACCCTAGAGGTTTTCAAAGTGTTCCCCAAAGCATAAAGTTTTTAGGAACACTGATTATGCTAGGGAGCATGGGAAGCCTGGAGCCTACCATTCTCACCAGAGCAGCTTCCTTGTAGTCTGTTTTACATGTTTGGTTTCCTCATTGACACTGCATTGGGAATGGAAGGGTCCATACGTGGCTGTATGGGGTTTTAGAACCCTGCGGATCTCTCACTGGCACTGCTGCTCCCTTGCTACCTTGGGTGGGGGTAGAGTGGGTGCTCCCCCTTCAGCTGTCTCTCAGTTAGGACAGGGCTGACACAAAATCAGGAAGCTTAGACAGCTGTAAGAAAGAAGGATAACCAAAGAGAGTAAACAGAATGACTTGATGTCCTAGTCTGTAACACCAGTGGTTAGTGTCATTATATGCCAGCAACTAGAAAACTCAGCTCTTCGCAGTTAGATCCAGAGAGCAAGGACCAGAGAAAGCTGTAGCATCTTTCCCACATCCTCTCCCAAGCCTGTGCTTTCAGTTTGTCTTCCTATTTAGAGAACTTTTTGCTCTGGGAGACAACAGAAAGGACTAACTAACAAAGGAAGTGGGGAGAATACTATCTACTCAAAGAATGTGAGAGTAGGAAAAAGCAACCCTAGTGTTCATGAAATAAATATAATAATTAATGTAGTACTATGGGGTGGTTCCATTGCATATGTTAATTTACTGAGCTTAATTTTTTGAGCATTTACAAAACATTTGAAAAAGACTTTTCAAAGTATCTATCCTGTCATTTGATCATCACATCCTTGGTCATGAAAAATGCCTCCAGTGACTCTCTAACGTTGTTGTGATGCTTTTTATATGGAAGTGACGTGAATCAAATTGGTCTTTATTATCTTGCTAAAGTGCTATATGGACAAAAAAATTTTGTGTGTGACATGTACTGTAATAGATGACAAAATGGAGAAAACCATGTTTGCACAGTTTTCCTTTGACATTTTATTTTTAAGTGATCTTTTTAGAAAGGGTTAAGAGGCCGGGCGCGGTGGCTCACACCTGTAATCTCAGCACTTTGGGAGGCCGAGGCAGGTGGATCACCTGAGGTCAAGAGTTTTGAGACCAACCTAACCAATATGGCGAAACCCCGTCTCTACTGAAAATACAAAAATTAGCCGGGCCTGGTGGTGTGTGCCTGTAGTCCCAGCTACTCAGGAGGCTGAGACAGGAGAATTGCTTGAACCCAGGAGGTGGAAGTTGCAGTGAGCTGAGATCCCACCACTGCACAGAGTGAGACTTCATCTCAAAAAAAAAAAAAAGGTTAAGAATGCATTGTCATAGCTCATGTTTTAAAACTATGTTTATTAAGCAATAAACACTCTTAATTTTTAAATGTTAAAACCTATTGAACTCAGATCTTACTATCTGTGCTTTCCTAGCTATTCTCGTTCAAAATATCTTATGTTCCATTTGCATTTTCAAGTTTTTAATATCAATTGGTTTACTGATTTTTTTTTAAATGCCATTTCTGCTTTCTTTTCATCATTGCTGCTTTCACTCTGTCTTTCTTTTGTTTGTATATTGTAAGTATGATGAGGTGGGTATAATACAATCTTAGTTTGAAAGAAATGTTATTAAGTGAAAAAGTTGACATATCTCATAATAATCATTTGATGGCAACTACTTTATTTACAATTCAAAGTGAAAAAGAAAAATTTATGTCTTCTGTGAGGATATAGTTCTGGAGTTAGCTCTAAATACTTTTTTTTTTTTTTCAGGAAAAAGATGCTGAAATCACAGAGTATGGGTCTTTTTGATAATGGTATTTGTAGCCACTTTTGTAATTGAAAAAATAGGCTCTGCCAAAAAGCCCAAAGTGGATGAAATGAAGCCATTGGCCTGGAGGCCAGTTTCAGTGTAGGGGCAGGCTCAGCGGAATGCTGAAGCCGGGAGCTAGATGGCATCAGCTGGGAAAGGAGACCAGGACAGACATAGATCCCTTTTCCTCATTGTTTTCAGGGAAACAAACAAACAAGCTAACATTGTTTGTTTTTATTTTTTGTTTTGCCATTTTGACTGCACTTTTATCAGTTCCATTTATAAATAAACTTACAATATTCTACTTTTAAAAACAAGTATTTTATATAGATTTATGGACATGTAGAGAACAGTTATGAAAACAGCCTGTTTCAAAACAAAAACTTGAGCCAAAAAATACCCGAGAGTGTTCCTTTTATTAGAATAATTATGTCGCCTTTTTAGAATAGATCATAGTTTAGAAACGTATAATATGAAGTGTTTTTAGTTTGTCACATGATATCCATTTAGGATGTTTTAAGTTGTAAATACCTTTGCCAAGTTTTTTAAGTAATAGTTTTGGATTGCACTGTTTTTTGGATTCATAACCATTTTGGGAGAAAATAGATTTGATGTTAAATATAGCCTTAAAGTATTGTTGTTAATGAGTTACAAAGTAGTATATATCAAAATTTAAAAATTTAACACATTTCCTTGACTATAATGTAAATGGCCGCTTCTAAAAGGAATGATACAAAGGACTATAACACTCCTTTTTTTAAAAAAATTGTTTTTATTGCTTGTTAGCACTCTTTTTGTATTGTTTTGTGGATGTTGTAGAGAATAGCTTTCTTTTCCTGTACACTTTGGAGAGTTTAATGGGTATATGAGTTACACCTGTCCAAGTGCCTTATATTTCAAAGTAATATACCTTTTATTGTGACACAGTCTAAAAGTGAAGATTAAACTATCTCAATTCTTATGTAAAGTGAAATGCAGCTTATAAAACTTAGAGATTCAAAACAGTGGTAGCTTTTATATTAATAGTTGTGGAGGTTGTATAAAGAATCAGCGAGGTAGTTTCTATAGGATAAGCAGTATTAGCAGCAATTATTTTTTAGGTAAATTTAAGGAACTTGTGGCAGTGTTTTAAGATCTTTCCAAGAAAGCAAATGATAGAATCTTGAAAGTGAGGATACGATGTTTGGGTTTTTCTTTTCCAGTGTTTACTTTGTAGAATTGTAAACTGCTGACCTAGAAACTTCCATCAGTTTTCTTTGAAGTCACCAAAAACCCTTTAAAAGAATAATTTGCTTGGCAACTTTGTTGTGCAAATAATACGAAAAAGGATAACAATTTACTCCTATTCTAACCAAAGTATCTGAAACTGAATGTTTTAAAATCTTCTGTCCTTCAAAAAAATGGAGTCATTGTGCCTACTGGTACTTCATTTGAGGTCAAACACGGAGAGCCCACATCTCAGAATCTGTCAGACATTTGCAACAGCTGTAGCTGACAACCATTATAAACGCTAACACGGTTACTTTTGCTTGTACACAGCTGCTTTCTAGGAGCAGGAGGCACCAAGAGTCCAGCATCCTCTAATCAGTTAATGTGTTTTAAGACGAAGGAAGGAAGGAAGACCCGGTGCCTTTCTCTACCTTGTTTTTTCTTTCTGATATTCTGTAGGAATTTCTAGGTTGAATACTCATTTACCTTTCATGTAAAGTGTCTGAGCATTCCACACATCTTATTTGGTTAGGATTGTCTCAGACCTGCCATATAGTTAAAAACATACTTTCATTTCTCATGATTTAAAAATGTAATTATATTTGGATCTACTTTAGATCACTTTTTGTGATACTCCCAGAATTATTTTCTGTTACTGGTTTTGAAAAATTCTGTGCCATTTTTCCTTCTTGGCCTTCTGAAACTCCAATTACATTTCTGTTAGACCTTTTCATTATGCTCCCATAAGTCTCTTGTGTTCTTTTCTAGGAACCTTTTTTAGCCATCTATTTTACCATGCTTCATTTAGTCTGAACATTTTCTGGGACCTTGGCCTTGAAGTCCTGGTTGCTTTGCTAGCTCTACAGTGCCTTCAAAAAATATTTTTAGTATTTTCTATAATCTTTCTAGTTGTTCTCCGTCAAAGAATGGTCTTCTATAGGCTGGTCGGTCATGGCCAGAAGCAGAAACCTCAGAATTATTTTGTAAAGATCAAATTTGATCACGTCTCTTAGGCAAAACCTTTCAAGGCCTCATTGCCCACCCCGTTATGCAGGATAAACACTCAGCTGCATCACATGACTACCAAGGCTCATTATTATTATTATTATTGTTATCATATTTTTATTTTTTAGACAGAGTCTCACACCTATGCCCAGTCTAGTCTCAAACTCCTGACCTCAAGCAGTTCTTCTGCCGCAGCGTCCCAAAGTGCTGAGATTATAGGCATGAGCCACCATGCCCAGCCTTCCAAGGCTCATTACTTACTACTGACCTTTCTTCCAGTTACCAGGCCTCTCTTCAGCTCTGTTGTCTTAATTATATTTTTAATTCCAGATTTTCCATTTTATTCTTTTTTATAAATTCTAGTTCTCAAATGAAATTCTCTTCTTGTAATCTGTTTTCTTGAACATGTTAATCCACCCCTTTTGTGCCCTTCCCTGGTCGTACCCT
The DNA here is from genome assembly GCF_002776525.5 of Piliocolobus tephrosceles. Taxonomy (NCBI): domain Eukaryota; kingdom Metazoa; phylum Chordata; class Mammalia; order Primates; family Cercopithecidae; genus Piliocolobus; species Piliocolobus tephrosceles. The sequence goes on from NC_045455.1 coordinate 94,586,236, forward strand.
TCAGGAACACTGATCCTTTCCCCAACCATAAGCTTGAGTACTGTGGTATTATAATGGTAGTAACCTTCAGATATTCCATTTCTAGGCTGTAGAGATCTTAAAAATGTTGGAAAAAAAGGACAATAGAGTGAAAAGTGCAGCTGCGACCAATCTCTCAGCCCTGTATTATATGGTAAGTTTTTTTTACTACTAAGAGTTAATCATATTAGCACCTTCCTTCCTTTGTGCTCCTAGAATATTTTGTTTGCACTTACAGCATTGTATGTTAATGGTTTATACGTGCTATTTTAATGGTTAATCATATGCTAATATGATTAACTCTTTTTTGTATTGCTAATTTTGTACTGCTAAATTTCTGCCTGAGGATCATGCCTGAGGAGAAGTCCCAAAGAATACTGGTGGAGAATAGTAAGTGGACTGAGGTGTATAGAGGATCTGATCATGACAAGTGCCAGGCCAGGAGCTGAGTTGGCAGACATGAGTGAGAAGACCATCTCTGAAGGAGAAGGGAGGGAGAAAAATTGTAGTGATAAGTATCACATCATAGATTATGGAACGTACAGCTGGAAGAGCTAGAGATGTGTTTCAACTCCTTTGTGTTATTAGTAAAGAAAGTGACATCTTAGGTTAAAAGATTTATGTAAGGTTACAGAGTATCATCTCTAACAAGCTTTCATTGAGCATCTACTGGATGCCAATCATGGGACTACCAAAAGTCTAAAAGTTCCCTAAAGGGGAACGTTCTTGTCTTTGGAACAAAGGAGGTAGACAAGGAAGGAAGGTTTAAAGTAGAGAACAATAAACTAACATAGATAATAAGTGCTTCAGAAATTCAGAGGAGGCAAAGAACATTCTAATTTAGGGCTTTCAGGAAAGATTTCATAGAGAGTTGGATCTTGCAGGTCAGAATATAGAAAGGGGCATTTGTAGGGAGACGGGGACTAAACAAAAATACAGAGGCAAGAAAGTGCTGGGAGGGAGGTGTGTGTAAGAGTCATTTCTTTTCACCAGAAAGTTCAGAATTTCTGGTAGGCTTTTTCTGAATATTGAAAATTGATTATAGGTAGGTGTGGTGCCTCAAGCCTACAGTCCCAGCACTTTGGGAGGCTGAGGCATGTGGATCACTTGCACCTAGGAGTTTGAGACCAGCCTGGGCAACACAATGCCTGTCTCTACAAAAAGTTCAAAAAATCAGCTGGGCATGGTGGTGCATGCCTGTAGTCCCAGCTACTCGGAAGGCTGAGGTGGGAGGATCCACCTGAGCTGAGGAGGTCAAGGCTGTTGTGAGCCATGATTGTGCCATTGTACTCCTGTTTGGTGATAGATACCTTGTCTCAAAAAAAAAAAAAATGTAGATTTTCATTTGTCACTTTGAGAACCTCTACGATTTTAAGGGTTGGAGGTTAGAAACAATTGAACTGTGTAATTTTTCAGTATCCTTTTCAATTCTGTCATTCTATGATTCTTAGAGGAAATGATCTGAGATTTAATTTTGTCCTGCGTGTAGAAGAAGCCTGTAAGAGCTTTCCTTAGGAATAACTGTTGATGCTGAGGTGGCAGGGCCATGGAAGGGCCCAGATGAAGGCATGACAGCAACCCAGACCTCACCATATACCTGGGCGGTAAACTATTAGAAGGCTACCACAACTCCTTAACTCTGCCTTAGCCACTAACTCTCGAATTTCCAGCGTCTTGGGTTTTGCTTAAGTTTTGCTCAGAATAATGGCATAGGAATGGGCTTAACAGATTTCCAAGAACTGCCCTTATTGTAAGAATATTCCATTATCCAACCCCTTGTTTAAATTTACTTTCATGACCCAACTGAAATATGAAGTCTTCCTGACTCTCCTTGGCAGATATTCTCACCTTCCTTTGTGCTCCTAGAATATTTTGTTTGTACTTACAGCATTGTATTTTAATGGTTTATATGTGATTCTTCTCCATTAGCCCATCAGCTTCAGCTTTGTATTGTGCACAGTGCCTTGCTGATGACAGGTGCTTATTAAACATTTCTTTACTAACAAATGAGAAAAAAAGTCATGGTATTTTATTAAAGCATGTTTCCAGTCCCTCTTAGAGCTTCTGATCTGTGCACAACTGAGAAGCACTGCTGTGCTGAACCGCTGTTGCTAGTGGAAAGGTATCATATCCCTCATATATATAAAGATGAAGAAAGAGATCCAAACCCCTGATTGAAGAATGACTCCAGTGCTTCAATCTGCTGGTAGGAGAGTGGTACCAGTTAGTTACATGTCTAGACGGGGGTGCTGATTGGGGGAAAAGATGTTGAGTTTCTTTTTAAATATATTTAAACATTTTTTGTAATGATAGAAACAAGTAGACAGGAGGTGTATTAGTCTGTTCTCACGCTGCTGTAAAGAAATACCCGAGACTGGGTAATTTATAAAAGAAAGAGGTTTAATTGACTGACATTTTTTTATGGCTAGGGAAACCTCAGGAAACTTACAATCACAGCAGAAGGAGAAGCAAGCACCTTCTTCACAAGGAGGCAGGAAAAGAGAGAGGGTGGGCCTTTGTACCCCCACACCAGCCAGCCATTGGATGTGGCCTGCCTCCCAAAAAAGGGTCATCTCTAGGAAGGGGGACCAGGTGCCTCTGTCTTCCACCCAGTTTCCAGAGAGGGCTGCCTGCTGAGGCTGGTGGCCAGTAGCACTTCCAGCAGCTCTGACGGGCAAGTCCATGGGGTGAAGCATGGTGTCTATCATGGCCATTAAATTTTGAATTTAGAAAATCACTAATGAATTTTTTGACCCAATTCGTCACCAGATCTTTGCCAAGTTTGATGACTGTGCAGGAGGAGACCAATAGAAAATAAAGAAGCAAAGAGAATTGTTAAATTTAATCAACCAAGCAGAGCTATTAGAGCATCTCATCAGCAGTTTCTTACACTTGGTTCTGAAGAAAATGGTCGTAATCAGAATGTTTTGAGGCCAAGTGATGAGTCTCCTATGTAGTTTTATATGATATGTCGTTGAAAGTATATTGTTGGTATCCGGCATATGGTTGTATCTATTTTCTCTTGCTGTGTAATGAACTGCCCCAAACCGTAGTGGCTTGAAATCACCAGGTATTTGCTTACATTCTACCCAGTGAGCTGGGTTCACCTGGATGCTTCTTTCACTGGGCTTGCCTGGCCTTACTCATGCAGCTGCCATCCTCTGAGGCATAACTGAGACTGGATGTTCGAAATTCCTACCTCATGCCTGTCACTTAGCTGAACTGTTGGCCAGGGCAACTCAGTCTTCCCTCAGAGCATCCCCAGCAGGAAATCCCAGCCTTCTCAGGTGGGACTGGGTTCCATGAGAACAAACCCCAGTACACAGGTGTGTATTAGCGCATTGAGTTTGTTATTATTTTATTGAACAAAACAAACATGAGGGAGAATCATACCTGAATGAGTCATGCATGAATCCTGGGAGGTGTGATCCACTAAAGTCATTACTGTAACAATCTACCACTGCCTGCACTCAGACCCCCGTTATTCATAGCCTTCCCAAGACTCTCAGAGTCTCATTCCACCACAGCATCAGGTTCAAAGGCCAGGATCTACATCAGGTCTGGATAGAAATGGGGCTTTCCAGCTGGGTTTGGTGGCTCATGCCTGTAATCCCAGCACTTTGGGAGGCCGAGGCAGGTGGATCACTTGAGGGCAGGAGTTTGAGCCTGGCCAACATAGTGAAACCTCATCTCTACTAAACACGGTGAAACCCTGTCTCTACCAAAAATATAAAAAATTAGCCAGGCATGGTGGTGCATGCCTGTAGTCCCAGCTACTTGGGAGGCTGAGGCATGAGAATTGCTTGAACCTGGAAGGCAGAGGTCGCAGTGAGCCAAGATCGTGCCACTGCATTCCAACCTGGGCGACAGAAAGAGACTCCGTCTCAAACAAACAAAAAAACAAGAAATGGAGCTTTCTCAGGCACAATTTCTTTCTTCTTGGTCCAAAGATTTCTGAGTGAAAAGACATGGCACTCATCCCCTGTAAGACACTCATCTCCAAAGCGGAGGGATGAGGCACATCACAGTCACTTTCCTTAATGATTCTGAAACCTAGCAAAGCAGGTGTGGCCAGTGCTTCCTAGTCTGAGAAAAAGGAGTATTCCTTGATTAGGGCCCAGCTCTGCTCCCTCGAAGTGGCCCCCTAATTCTTTTTCCTCTATGACTCTTGGCTCTGCCTTCTGAGAGCATCTTCCTTTTCTATAAGAAATAGCCTATATTTCAGGAACAGAAAACCAAACACTGCATGTTCTCACTCATAAGCGAGAGTTGAACAATGAGAACACATGGACACAGGGAGGGGAGCATCACACACTGGGGCCTGTCAGGGAGTGGAAGGCAAGGGAAGGGAGAGCATTAGGACCAATACCTAATGCATGCGGGGATTAAAACCTAGATGACAGGTTGATGGGTGCAGCAAACCACCATGGCACATGTATACCTATGTAACAAACCTGCACATTCTGCACGTGTATCCCATAACTTAAAGTAAAATGTAAAAAAAAAAAAAAAGAAAGAAAGAAATAGCCTGTGTTTGCAGCTGATTAACTTTCTCAGTCTGTGTTCTGCCCTGAGACATTTGGGACACAGAGAGCTTTTTTCATTTTGGACTCTCTCTGTGCCTTTAATCCAAACTAGCAACAGTCAGTACAACTCCCCTAAAACCTTGGAGGGTTTTCTCTAAGTCTTGTTAGGATTTCCCACATGTCTCAACAGCTGCATCCATAATTCTTTTCAGGACAGACTCCTTCCCACTAGGTGTATAAGCTGCTGTGGAACAGAGCCTTGAAGTGTCTTAGAAGCCCGTTTCACTACCTGGGAGAGAAGGTCTGCTAGGTATGACCTTAAATCTTTGTGAGATGTTTACGAAAGGTATTACAGCCACACCTTTGAATTGTTCCCTAACCTGCCACCAGGTCCTACTATGAGAATCTTGTGCCACCACAAGAAACTAGAGACATGAAATAATTTTATTTTCTACCTTAGCGAGTCCTAGTTCTTCTATATTTTCTCGAAATTCTACCTGCAAACTGAACAGTTCTCTCCTTAGCTCATTTTTATCTTCCTATACCTGATCAGTTGTATACCCAGTTAAAATCAGTCCATTGGCCCTTCAGCATCCTGCCTAGAAATCGCCTTGGCCACACGGGCATATTTATCAGGTGCACTTCCTGTCCTCCCACCTACTCTGTGGGTGCCACTTGTGTCAGTGCTTCACGGTGACAGTGCGGCTTGCTCTTTATCCAGCCTCTGATGATTCCTTCTGCCTTTGCAGGCTCTCTCATGCTCCACCATCTCTCCAGTCCCCAACACAGCCCCTCACAGCTTTTCTCAGTTTTGCCTGCTGCGTAGTCCAAAAGACAATGTTACATGTTTTTATAACAGCAGCACCCCACTTGTAGGTACCAATTTTTGTTTCAGAGTTCAGTCAGAGTTCACACAAAAACTTGCACATGACTGTTCATGGCAGCGTTATTTGTAGTAACCATAAAGAAGCCTGGAAGCAACCCAAGTGTCCATCAACAAGGAGTGGATAAAGGACATGTGGCCTATCCACACAGTGGGACGTTTTTCAGCCTTTACAAGGACTGCAGCACAGATGTCTGCTAAAACATGGATGGACCTTAAAAATATTATGCTAAGTGAAAGAAGTCAGACACAAAAGACTACATACTTTATGATTCTATTTATATTTGGTGTCCAGAATAGGCATAGAGACAGAAAACAGATTAGTGGTTGCCAGGGGCTGGGGGCAGAGGAGAATGGGGAGTGACTACTAATGGGTACAGGGTTTCTTTTGAGGGTGGAAGTAGATATTGACAGTGGTTGCACAACTTTGTGAACCTACTAAATGCCACAGAATTCTACATTTTAAAGGGGTCAGGTTTATTATATATAAGTTATATCTAAACTTTTTACAAAGTTTAACCAAGGACGGTCACTGTGAGTGACGTGGGAGAAGGGGTATGGCACTTTAATGTTACACAGTTGTGAAGGAGCCCTGGTGGTGACGGTGTAGTAGGGGAGCTGGAGATCTGAGGAGGAATCACCATCAGTCAGTGAGTGGCCGCACACATCCAGCTGCCACAGTAGAACCCAGAGGGCCTTCATGGGGAGTTCTGTGGGAAGCAGACACCTCTGTGCAGCTGCCTCCTCTGGGGGCCACAGCCAAACCCTGTCATGGAGCGGGGACGGCATAGTCAGGAAGAAGAGCTGCCCATGGAGTGGAGTAAGTGAGGAGAAGCTGGTACCCATGGACACTTCTGCATCAGTCCTGCATCTGATGACAAGAAAAAGCCTTTCAGAGACTAAAGGCCACTGCTTCAGGTCTGCATTCCAGATGTCACACAAGTTCCTCTTTTGGCCAAGTCTAGACAAGAGCCTAATAGTGAAGGAGCTTCTTAGAAATGTAGTTCCTGGGCCAGGCGCTGTGGCTCAAGCCTGTAATCCCAGCACTTTGGGAGGCCGAGACGGGCGGATCACAAGGTCAGGAGATGGAGACCATCCTGGCTAACGCGGTGAATCCCCATCTCTACTAAAAAAATACAAAAAACTAGCGGGGCGTGGTGGCGGCGCCTGTAGTCCCAGCTACTCGGGAGGCTGAGGCAGGAGAATGGCGTAAACCCCGGAGGCGGAGTTTGCCGTGAGCTGAGATCTGACCACTGCACTCCAGCCTGGCCCACAGAGCGAGACTCTGTCTCAAACAAAAAAAAAAAGAAAAAAGAAATGTAGTTTCTGGGTTAACCAAGCCAACCTGGCACAGATGGTCATGATATTTAAGAACAGAGGTTCCTGTAGCTCACGTGAATGATGGCAAGGCCCTGACAGAGCATTTGGCATGGAGACGGAAAAAACAATGGATTGCCACCAGTGCAGAGACCTAGTAGGTGACGCAGCCAGTGTGCTAGGGGCAGGAAGGGTAGTGCTTTTGTGACAGCTATTTCAGGGCTTCAAGTGGGAGGGGGAGCGCTGCAGCAAATGGGGACATGGAATTTGGGCGTTGAGCATGGAACCACCTACATATAAATAGTGTTGTTATTCTAACCATGAGACTGTGGAGAAGTCAGTCATAAGAAGCTTGGGGGGTTGGGCTTGATGAGTAAAACTCTTATGTAGAATCAGACTGTCAAGACCAAGATACGTAAAATAGTTTTGTTCATTGTATTTGTAATCTCAGAAAGTCTATTTATTATGTCTGTAATCTCAGAACAGTCAGAAAAAGTTTCATGAAATTCAAATACTTTGTATATGTATTTTACTTAGGGAAAGGATTTTGCACAAGCCAGCAGCTATGCAGATATAGCTGTGAACTCTGATAGATATAATCCAGCAGCTCTTACTAATAAAGGGAATACAGTTTTTGCAAATGGTGATTATGAGAAGGCCGCTGAATTCTATAAAGAGGCTCTAAGAAATGATTCTTCCTGTACTGAAGCGCTTTATAATATTGGTAAGTGAAACAAGGCGAAATTGCTTTTTAAATTATTTATTTTTTGCTTTGTATTTGTTTTTGTTTTGTTTTGCTTAAAGAGCTCGAACACATTAGGAGGAGGAGTTGACTTCCTTCTAACAGAAAATTGAAGACTACTGCCTCTTAGATTATAGTTTATTTTAATGGAATTAATGATTCAAGAGTTATGCTCTGCAAAATTTGGATCAGGCTTGCTATACTGCCCTCTAAAAAGGCTTTTCCATCACAGTGTATAATCCTAATTTCCCAAATTTCTGCTAATACTGGATATTATCATTCTTTTAAACTTTCGCCAAGCCGACAGATGGGAAAAAATCCCATTTGCTTACTTTTTAATTATGAACAATTTCAAACTTACATAATAGTACACACAAGAAATAAATACCCGTGTACCTATCACCCCAGTTTAACACATTTTCACATTTTGCCGTCTTTACTTCAGATTTTGTTTTTAATAAGCCAAATATTACAAGCCATGGAGTCTCACCACCATCACATTCTCTTCCCCGCCTTTCAGAGGTTGCCTGAAGTGGGGCATCATCACCCCGGGCATGAATTTGCAGTTTTGCAAACGCATGTCCGTGCAGTACTGGGTCTTGTCTCTTGGATTCTTAATAACGTTTCTTCTGAAGTTTTCTTCTCCCTGCCTAGGTATTTTTTGCTTTCTTTGGTTTGCTTATTTTATTCTCCTTTCTATGTTATGTCAGGAGTTTATGGCTAAAAACTGAGTGGACTTTCTAGGTCCATGAAGGAGATTGATGGGTTGGTACTCTGCTGTAGGGCATCTGTCTGGTCTGGTCTGTTTAGCTGGAGACCTGCCCATAAGTCAATTGTATCTTTCCTCCCAGAAAAGACTCTTTAATCTCCTGCCTGAAGGAGGAGGGAAGGCCTACTGCCAACCTTGAAGAATAGGGGAGGCAAGAAGGAATTAGCCATTTTAGGTGGAGTCTGGGAGAGCCTCATTGAGAATGTATGTTTCAAGTCACTGAAGGATGGGAGGCTATGACCACTTGGGTATCTGGGAAGAGAGCATTGAAGAGAGGACAAAGGTCTTCATGCAGGAGCTTGCTTCCTAGATATATCCTTATTTATTTGTTTTGTAACTATTAAATATTTCTCCTTTCTCCATTACTTAGATTTTAACTTTGTTTCTTATTTCTTCTATGGAAGAATTGTTTTATTATTGATATAGTAAAATTTATCTTTTTTTTTTTTTTTTGAGACTGAGTCTCGCTCTGTTGTCCAAGCTGGGGTGCAGTGGCATGATCTCAGCTCACTGCAACCTCCACCTTCCAGATTCAAGTGATTCTCCTGCCGTAGCTGGAACCACAGGCACACTTCACTATGCCAGTCTAATTTTTTGCATTTTTAGTAGAGACAGGGTTTCACCGTGTTGGCCAGGCTGGTCTCGAACTCCTGACCTCAAGTGATCCACCTGCCTCGGCCTCCCAAAGTGATGGGATTACAGGCGTGAGCCACCACGCCTGGCCAAATTTGTCATTTTAAAAAATTGTGTTTATTGCTTTATTCATTTGTTTATTGCTTTATTCATTTGTTTATTGCTTTATGAAGCCCTTCTTACCTTAAGATTATAAATCATTTTTCTATATTTTCTTTTCATACTCTTCTTATAGCTTTGTTTTTTCTGTTGAGTTTCAAATTTTTGAGTTCATTTTTTATGAAATAAGAATCTACATTTAAAAAAATTAATGGCCGGGCGCAGTGGCTCACGCATGTAAATCCCAGCACTTTGGGGGGCCGAGGCGGGCGGATCACAAGGTCAGGAGATGGAGACCATCCAGACTAACACAGTGAAGCCCTAATCTCTACTAAAAATACAAAAAATTAGCCGGGCGTGGTTGCAGGCACCTATAGTCCCAGCTACTCGGGAGACTGAGGCAGGAGAATGGCGTGAACCCGGGAGGCGGATTTTGCAGTGAGCCAAGATCAGCCACTGCACTCCAGCCTGGGCGAAAGAGCAAGACTCTGCCCCTCCCCCCCACAAAAAAATAATAGTAGTGTATAGTCGGTTGTTCTGGCACCACTTATTACTAGCATTTTCCTCCCCACTGATTTTAAATGTCTTTAAACTCTATAATTGAGTGCATTTCTGAACTATTTGTTCTGTTCTATTGGTCTGTCTGTCTATTCCTGTCCCCCATCACACTTTTAAAATCACTGAAGCTTTGTAGCATCTTTTGGTGTCTGCCAGTGGAGAATCCCCACCCTAACATTATTCTTTATAAACATTCTCAGTTGGCCGGGTGTGGTGGCTCATACCTGTAATCCCAGCACTTTGGGAGGCTGAGGCAGGTGGATCTCTTGAGGCTAGGAGTTCCAGACCAGCCTGAGCAATATGGCAAAATCCCGTCTCTACTAAAAATACAGAAAATTAACTGGGCGTGGTAGCACACGCATATAATCCCAGCTACTTGAGAGGCTGAGGTGGGAGAATCACCTGAGCCTGGGAGGTCGAGGCTGCTGTGAGCCATGTTTGCACCACTACACTCCAGCATGGGCAGCAGGAGTGAGACCCTGTATCAAAAAACAAAAACCTCAGTTTATCTTCATTTTCTCTTCTGGATAAATATTTACATATATTTTGAGATTTATTCTGTTAACGTTAAATAAATTAATACCAATAATGATGCTTATAGGTTTTCATTTTTTTCTTTTTCTTTTTTTAAGGCCTTACCTATGAGAAACTAAATCGGCTGGATGAGGCTTTGGACTGTTTCCTGAAGCTGCATGCAATCCTGCGAAATAGTGCGGAAGTTCTTTACCAGATAGCAAATATGTATCTTACTTGAAAAACTTAGGGACAGTTATTAATTCTCTCAATTGGTGATTGAAGATCAATTATTAAATAAGTTTAATGAAGTAATTGAGGATAATATTTGAAGTAAGTGATGAGGATAATCTAACTAGCAGATTATCATGTGATAAAAAAATCATTTGAGTAATGCTATTTTAAAATGTCATTTGCATTGAAAGAGGAATTAATGGTTAAAACTATTATTTATTAAATTTTGAAAATAACTGAAGTAATTACGACATTTGGGTACATATAAGCCATTCATTGAAAGTCAGTTTGGTGCTTTAGAACATTGTATTAATTCTGAAGCTCGTAGGGTATCATTGAAGCACTAACTTACTAAATAAAATACTGTTCATTACTGATTCGTACTATTGATTGAGTTTGGATAATTTTTCTTATTTTCTTAACTGACCTGTGGCTATAATGAGGTGTCCAAAGACTGTTACCCTCTAAAATTACGTAATTCTTCATATGAACTCACTCATTCATTCTGTTCATTTAATAGTCGTTTATTGAATGTATACTATGTGTATCAGTATTATGTTTCAAACTCAGGGGACTGTAGAACTATAAAATGTTGCCCTCATATCAGTTTCTTCCACAACACGTAGCTTTCTTAATAAGCCCTGCTCTTGGTTAAAAAAGCAGAAATGTGTTAATGTTTTTAATGCTTTTCATGCTATTTGAAAAGCACTTTAATTTCTCTCCTTATTTTAGTAAGCTTTGGCCACAACATTGGGAAGCGTTAAACATCTTAGGTGGGTTTTCAGGTTACTGTTATCTTGATTTAAATTTTATACAAATATGTTTAGAAAATTGTGTATATTGTGAGGTGTACCATTAATAATTTTAAGTATCATCTGCTGTACTTTTGATAAAGAATTTTATTTAAAAATTTTAGTTTTAAGCCAGGCACAGTGGCTCATACCTGTAATCCCAGCACTTTGGGAGGCCGAGGCAGGCGAATCATTTGAGGTCAGGAGTTCGAGACCAGTCTGGCCATCATGGTGAAACCCCATCTGTACTATAAATACAAAAATTAGCCAGGTGTTGTGGCAGGCGCGTGTAATCCCAGTTACTCCCAAGACTGAGGCAGGGGAATCACTTGAACCTGGGAGGCAGAGGTTGCAGTGAGCCAAGATAGTGCCATGGCACTCCAGCCTGGGTGCAGAGCTGGACTGCCTAAAAAAAAATTAGTTTTAGATCAGATAGCATCATAGTTACTCCTGGTAGTCTTTTTGTTCTGTTTTGTTCATTTAATTTCTCTGAAACTGGCAGTGTCATTATCTTTTACTACCCAGTTCATGATCAGCTAGGATCAAGTCAAGCAATTGATATATTTGAGACTGAGTACATTTCCATTTTTTTTTTCTTGTGGTATCACACTTGTTATCATTAAAAACAGTAGATTTTTCTGGTATCACACTTGTCACCATTGAAAACAGTGCTTCTTTTTTAATAAACTTTGGATTGGAATATCTTCATTTCACTGAGATACCTAATATGTATAAAATAAATAGTAATTAGTCAAAAAGTATTGGTATGAATAAATTATTTGTATATACACAGAAGACTTAGTAGGTACTAAAGAAAGCTACAGAAAAAAAAAAAAAAAAAAACCCACTATCCTTGGTTTTATAATCTAATTAGGGAAAACTCACAGGAAAAACACATGAAAGTAATTCCCTTAATATGCTGAACATGTTAAGAGAGAGAGAATAACTGGATGCAACATTCAGGACATTTTTATTAAGGACAATTTTTGGACAATACTTTGAATAATTCTACCAGAAATTTGGGAGTTGATCTTAGTGGATAGTAATGAAGGAAAAGGGAGAGCAGGCTATACATAGGGAGTAAGCATGTTACCTCCACAGTACTGCTGCATTCCATCTCCACCCTGAGAAATCCAGAGGAAACAGTATACAATAGCACATTACTGTAGGCTAAGAAATATTGTTACTGTAATGTTTTTTAAGTTTGTTTATTGATTAATGAATTTAGAAAACGTGTTTTCCTTAACTGACATGGCCTAAGATATGAATTAATGGAAAATCCCAGTCAAGCTATTGAATGGCTAATGCAGGTGGTCAGTGTTGTTCCAACCGATCCTCAAGTTTTATCTAAACTGGGAGAATTATATGATCATGAAGGAGATAAATCTCAAGCATTTCAATATTACTATGAGGTAGGTGTGTTATCTTAATTTCCTTCTGTGTTTTAGCATTTTATGAGTTGTTATAAAGACGGCAGCAAGGCTTTGAAATTTTAGAAGATCTTCCCAGTTTTAAAATGATTTATTTAAAATAAAGCATTCTTGGAAAATGAAATTAGTTTTTGTTTTGTTTTGTTTTGTTTTGAGATAGTCTTGCTCTGTCACCCAGGCTGCTGCACAGTGGTGTAGTCTCGGCTCACTGCAGCCTCCTTTCCTAGGTTTAAGCAGTTCTCTTGCCTCAGCCTCCCGAGTAGCTGGGATTACAGGCGCCTGCCACCACGCCCAGCTAATTTTTGTATCTTTAGTAGAGGGACATTTCACCATGTTGGCCAGGCTGGTCTCGAACTCTTGACCTCAGCTGATCTGCCCGCCTCAGCCTCCCAAAGTGGTAGGATTACCACCACGCCAGGCCTGAAGGTAGGTTTTTACTTGTTTTAATGAAAAAAAATGAAATAGGTCTGGGTGTGGTGGCTCACATCTATAATCTCAACACTTTGGGAGGCCAGAGTGAGAGGATTGCTTAAGACCAAGAGATCAAGACCAGCCTAGGCAACATAACAAGACCCCATCTCTAAAATAATAATGCTAAAAGGATAGGCGTGGTGGCCCATACCTTTAATCCCAGCACTTTGGGAGGCCAAGGAAGGCAGATCACTTGAGGCCAGGAGTATGTGACCAGCCTGGCCAACATGAGGAAACCCCCTCTCTACTAAAAATACAAAAATTAGCCAAGTGTGGTTGTGGCATGCCTGTAATCCTAGCTACTCAGGAGACTAAGGCACAAGAATTGCCTGAACCCAGGAGGCAGAGATTGTGGTGAGCCAAGATCACATTTAGTACACTCCAGGCTGGGCGACAGAGCGAGACTGTCTTAAAATAATAATAATTAATAATATTAATAATAAAAAGAAGTACAAATTCATTTTTCTCTTGAAGCACGATTTGCATCTCTTTTTTATTCTTTTAAATATTTAATTGAACTCAGCTCATATATTGTTATAGCAAAAGTATTTACAGATAATTGAAAAATGTGTCAAGCAAAGCTTAGGTTTTCTAAATATTATATAGTTTCAGAATTTACAAAGTATTTAGGACAGCTCATACTCCTTTATTAAGAAATGTCATATTGGATAAATTTATTCAATAGGTAAAGTATTCAAGAAGTAAATTAAATGTTGCCATTGAAGTTGTATTGTTACATTCCATATATTTTTCCAGTCATACAGGTATTTTCCTTGTAATATTGAAGTCATTGAGTGGCTTGGAGCCTATTACATTGACACCCAGTTTTGGGAAAAAGCCATTCAGTACTTTGAAAGAGCTTCTCTTATGCAGTAAGTAATCATTAGGATTTTATGTTTAGTTAATGTCATGTCTTGAGTTTTTTTAATCCCTAGAATTAGTATCTGATAGACCTAGTAAATTTAAGAACAGATGTTGGTGGACGGACATTCATAAATTATTTTTGTTTGTTGTTTGTTTGAGATGGAGTTTCACTCTTGTTTCCCAGGCTGGAGTGCAATGGCATGATCTCGGCTCACTGCAACCTCTGCCTCCCGAGTTCAAGCGATTCTTCTGCTTCAGCCTCCCCAGTATCTGGGATTACAGGCATGTGCCACCACGCCCAGCTAATTTTTTGTATTTTAGTAGAGACAGGGTTTCACCAGATTGTCCAGGCTGTTCTCGAACTCCTGACCTCAGGTGATCCACCCTCCTCAGCCTCTCAAAGTGCTGGGATTACAGACATGAGCCACTGTGTCTGGCCAAATTATTTTTATTTTCTTATATTTTATTCCATTTGACATGGTATTTATTGTGATAAATATATTTCCCTTTGCATAGAATTTTAAAATATCCTCTTTAAGGTACTTTTCTTTATGTGTTTTTCTTACTCATACCTCAGCAAACAATTATTTCTTTATCAATGAGAAAATGACTATCTCAGTCCTAAGACAAAAGTTTCATTTCTAAAAGAGTCTTAATACAAAACAGTTTTGTTGATTTCAATTTATAATTGATATATATTAAAAATTAAAATGTTTTCAATGTCTTTAAGTGCATATCAGAATGTTTTATATGTATCTGATTCAAAAAAATTCAAAAATATATTTTTTTATTGTACTTTTAAGTTCTAGGGTACATGTGCACAATGTGCAGGTTTGTTACATATGGATACATGTGCCATGTTGGTGTGCTGCACCCATTAACTCGTTATTTACATTAGGTATATCTCCTAATGCTATCCTCCCCACCCCCACAATAGGACCCAGTGTGTGATGATCCCCTTCCTGTATGCAAGTGATCTCATTGTTCAGTTCCCACCTATGAGTGAGAACATGTGGTATTTGGTTTTCTGTTCTTGCGATAATTTGCTGAGAATGATGGTTTTCAGCTGCATCCATGTCCCTACAAAGGACATGAACTCATCCTTTTTTATGGCTGCATAGTATTCCATGGTGTATATGTGCCACATTTTCTTAATCCAGTCTGTCATTGATGGACGTTTGGGTTGATTCCAAGTCTTTGCTATTGTGAATTCACTATTGTGAATAGTGCCGCAATAAACATACATGTGCATGTGTCTTTATAGCAGCATGATTTATAATCCTTTGGGTATAAACCTGGTAATGGGATGGCTGGGTCAAATGGTATTTCTAGTTCTAGATCCTTGAGGAATCGCCACACTGTCTTCCACAATGGTTGAACTAGTTTACAATCCCACCAACAGTGTAAAAGTGTTCCTGTTTCTCCATATCCTCTCCAGCACCTGTTGTTTCCTGATTTTTTAATGATTGCCATTCTAACTGGTGTGAGATGGTATCTCATTGTGGTTTTGATTTACATTTCTCTGATGGTGAGTGATGATGAGCATTTTTTCATGTGTCTGTTGGCTGTGTGAATGTCTTCTTTTGAGAAGTGTCTGTTCATATCCTTTGCCCACTTTTTGATGGGGTTGTTTGTTTTTTTCTTGTAAATTTGTTTGAGTTCTTTATAGGTTCTGGATATTAGCCCTTTGTCAGATGAGTAGATTGCAAAAATTTTCTCCCATTCTGTAGATTGCCTGTTCACTCTGATGGTAGTTTCTTTTGCCGTACAGAAGCTCTTTAGTTTAATTAGATCCCATTTTTCAATTCTGGCTTTTGTTGCTGTTGCTTTTGGTGTTTTAGACATGAGGTCCTTGCCCATGCCTATGTCCTAAATGGTATTACCTAGGTTTTCTTCTAGGGTTTTTATGGTTTTAGGTCTAACATTTAAGTCTCTAATCCATCTTGAATTAATTTTCATATAAGGAGTAAGGAAAGGATCCAGTTTCAGCTTTCTTCTTATGGCTAGCCAATTTTCCCAGCACCATTTATTAAATAGGGAATCCTTTCCCCATTTCTTGTTTTTCTCAGGTTTGTCAAAGATCAGATGGCTGTAGATGTGTGGTATTATTTCTGAGAGCTCTGTTCTGTTCCATTGGTCTATATCTCTGTTTTGGTACCAGTACCATGCTGTTTTGGTTACTGTATAGCCTTGTAGTATAGTTTGAAGTCAGGTAGCATGATGCCTCCAGCTTTGTTCTTTTAGCTTAGGATTGTCTTGGCAATGTGGGGTCTTTTTTGGTTCCATATCAGCTTTAAAGCAGTTTTTTCCAATTCTGTGAAGAAAGTCATTTGTAGCTTAATGGGGATGGCATTGAATCTATAAATTACCTTGGGCAGTATGGCCATTTTCACGATATTGATTCTTCCTATCCATGAGCATGGTATGTTCTTCCATTTGTTTGTGTCCTCTTTTATTTCACTGAGCAGTGGTTTGTAGTTCTCCTTGAAGAGGTCCTTTACATCCCTTGTAAGTTGGATTCCTAGGTATTTTATTCTCTTTGAAGCTATTGTGAATGGGAGTTCATTCATGATTTGGCTTTCTGTTTGTCTGTTACTGGTGAATAAGAATGCTTGTGATTTTTGCACATTGATTTTGTATCCTGAGACTTTGCTGAAGTTGCTTATTTTTGGGCTGAGACAATGGGGTTTTCTAAATATACAATCATGTCATCTGCAAACAGGGACAATTTGACTTCTTCTTTTCCTAACTGAATACCTTTGATTTCTTTCTCTTGCCTGATTGCCCTGGCCAGAACTTCCAACACTATGTTGAATAGGAGTGGTGAGAGAGGGCATACCTGTCTTGTGCCAGTTTTCAAAAGGAATTTTTCCAGTTTTTGCCCATTCAGTATGATATTGGCTGTGGGTTTGTCATAAATACCTCTTATTATTTTGAGATACGTTCCATGAATACTGAATTTATTGAGCATTTTTAGCATGAAGGGCTGTTGAATTTTGTCAAAGGCCTTTTCTGCATCTATTGAGATTATCATGTGGTTTTTGTCTTTGGTTCTGTTTATATGCTGGATTACGTTTATTGGTTTGCGTATGTTGAACCAGCCTTGCATCCCAGGGATGAAGCCCACTTGATCATGGTGGATAAGCTTTTTGATGTGCTGCTGGATTTGGTTTGCCAGTATTTTATTGAGGATTTTTTGCATCGATGTTCATCAGGGATATTGGTCTAAAATTCTCTTTTTGTTGTATCTCTGTCAGGCTTTGGTATCAGGATGATGTTGGCCTCGTAAAATGAGTTAGGGAGGATTCCTTCTTTTTCTATTGATTGGAATAGTTTCAGAAGGAATGGTACCAACTCCTCCTTGTACCTCTGGTAGAATTCGGCTGTGAATCTGTCTGGTCCTGGACTTTTTTTGGTTGGTAGGCTATTAATTATTGCCTCAATTTCAGAGCCTGCTGTTGGTCTATTCAGGGATTCAACTTCTTCCTGGTTTAGTCTTGGGAGAGTGTAAGTGTCCAGGAAATTATCCATTTCTTCTAGGTTTTCTAGTTTATTTGCATAGAGGTGTTTATAGTATTCTCTGATGGTAGTTTGTATTTCTCTGGGGTCAGTGGTGATATCCCTTTATCATTTTTTATTGCGTCTATTTGATTCTTCTCTCATTTCTTCTTTATTAGTCTTGCTAGTGGTCTATCAATTTTGTTGATCTTTTCAAAAAACCAGCTCCTGATTCATTGATTTTTTGGAGGGTTTTTTGTGTCTCTATCTCCTTCAGTTCTGCTCTGATGTTAGTTATTTCTTGCCTTTTGCTAGCTTTTGAATGTGTTTGCTCTTGCTTCTCTAGTTCTTTTAATTGTGATGTTAGGGTGTCAATTTTAGATCTTTCCTGCTTTCTCTTATGGGCATTTAGTGCTATAAATTTCCCTCTACACACTGCTTTAAATGTGTCCCAGAGATTCTGGTATGTTGTATCTTTGCTGTCACTGGTTTCAAAGAACATCTTTATTTCTGCCTTTGTTTCGTTATGTACCCAGTAGTCATTCAGGAGCAGGTTGTTCAGTTTCCATGTAGTTGAGCGGCTTTGATTGAGTTTCTTAGTCCTGAGTTCTAGTTTGATTGCACTGTGGTCTGAGAGACAGTTTGTTACAATTTCTGTTCTTTTACATTTGCTGAGGAGTGCTTTACTTCCAATTATGTGGTCAATTTTGGAATAAGTGCGATGTGGTGCTGAGAAGAATGTATATTCTGTTGATTTGGGGTGGAGAGTTCTGTATTTGTCTATTAGGGCCGCTTGGTGCAGAGTTGAGTTCAATTCCTGGATATCCTTGTTAAGTTTCTTTCTCATTGATCTGTCTGATGTTGACAGTGGGATGTTAAAGTCTCCCATTATTATTGTACGGGAGTCTAAGTCTCTTTGTAAGTCTCTAAGGACTTGCTTTACGAATTTGGGTGCTCCTATATTGGGTGCATATATATTTAGGATAATTAGGTCTTCCTGATGAATTGATCCCTTTACCATTATGTAATGGCCTTCTTTGTCTCTTTTGATCTTTGATGGTTTAAAGTCTGTTTTATCAGAGACTAGGATTGCATCCCCTGCTTTTTTTTGTTTTCCATTTGCTTGGTAGATCTTCCTCCATCCCTTTATTTTGAGCCTATGTGTGTCTCTGCATGTGAGATGGGTCTCCTGAATACAGCAAACTGGTGGGTCTTGACTCTTTATCCAGTTTGCCAGTCTGTGTCTTTTAATTGGACCATTTAGTCCATTTACATTTAAGGTTAATATTGTTATGTGTGAACTTGATCCTGTCATTATGATATTAACTGGTTATTTTGCTCGCCAGCTGATGCAGTTTCTTCCTAGCATTGATGGACTTTACATTTTGACGTTTTTGCAATGGCTGGTACCTGTTGTTCCTTTCCACGTTTAGTGCTTCCTTCATGATCTTTTGTAGGGCAGGCCTGGTGGTGACAAAATCTCTAAGCATGTGCTTGTCTGTAAAGGATTTTATTTCTCCTTCACTTAGGAAACTTAGTTTGGCTGGATATGAAATTCTGGGTTGAAAATTCTTTTCTTTAAGTATGTTGAATATTGGCCCCCACTCTCTTCTGGCTTGGAGAGTTTCTGCCAAGAGATCTGCTGTTAGTCTGATGGGCTTCCCTTTGTGTGTAACCCGACCTTTCTCTCTGGCTGTCCTTAACACTTTTTCCTTCATTTCAACTTTGGTGAATCTGACAATTACGTGTCTTGGAGTTGCTCTTCTTGAGGAGTATCTTTGTGGCATTCTCTGTATTTCCTGAATTTGAATGTTGGCCTGCCTTGCTAGGTTGGGGAAGTTCTCCTGGATAATACCCTGCAGAGTGTTTTCCAACTTGGTTCCATTCTCCCCATCACCTTCAGGTACACTAATCAGACGTAGATTTGGTCTTTTCACATAGTCCCATATTTCTTGGAGGCTTTGTTCATTTCTTTTTACTCCTTTTTCTCTAAACTTCTCTTCTCACTTCATTTCATTCATTTGATCTTCAATCACTGATACCCTTTCTTCCAGTTGATCGAGTCGGTTACTGAAGCTTGTGCATCTGTCACGTAGTTCTCGTGTCATGGTTTTCATGTTTATCAGGTTGTTTAAGGACTTCTCTGCGTTGGTTATTCTAGTGAGCCATTTGTCAAATCTTTTTTCAAGGTTTTTAGTTTCTTTGCGCTGGGTTCGTAATTCCTCCTTTAACTCGGAGAAGTTTGTCTGAAGTCTTCTTCTCTCAACTCATCAAAGTCATTCTCCGTCCAGCTTTGTTCCATTGCTGGCAAGAAGCTGCACTCCTTCGGAGGGGGAGAGGCGCTCTGATTTTTAGAATTTCCAGCTTTTCTGTACTGCTTTTTCCCCATCTTTGTGGTTTTATCTACCTTTGGTCTTTGACGATGGTGACATACAGATGGGATTTTGGTGTGGATGTCCTTTCTGTTTATTTTTCCTTCTAACAGTCAGGACCCTCAGTTGCAGGTCTGTTGGAGTTTGCTTGAGGTCCACTCCAGACCCTGTTTGCCTGGGTATCAGCAGCAGAGGCTGCAGAAGATAGAATATTGCTGAACAGCGAGTATTGCTGGGGTCAGGGACCCGCTTGAGCAGGCAGTCTGTCCGTTCTCAGATCCCAGCCTCCGTGCTGGGAGATCCACTCCTCTCTTCAAAGCTGTCAGACAGGGGCATTTACCTCTGCCGAGGTTTCTGCTGCTTTTTGTTTAACTATGCTCTGTCCCCAGAGGAAGAGTCTACAGAGGCAGGCTGGCCTCCTCGAGCTGTGGTGGGCTCCACCCAATTCGAGCTTCCCCGGAGGCTTTGTTTACCTACTTAAGCCTCAGCAATGGCGGGCGCCCCTCCCCCAGCCTCACTGCCACCTTGCAGTTAGATTTCAGACTGCTGTGCTAGCAATGAGGGAGGCTCCGTGGGTGTGGGACCCTCTGGGCCAGGTGTGATATATAATCTCCTGGTGTGCCGTTTGCTAAGACCCTTGGTAAAGCACAGTATTAGGGTGGGAGTGACCTATTTTCCAGGTGTTGTGTGTCTCAATTTCCTTTGGCTAGGAAAAGGAATTCCCTTCCCCCTTGCGCTTCCCAGGTGAGGCGATGCCTCGCCCTGCTTCAGCTCTTGGTGGTCGTGTTGCACCCGCGGACCAGCACCAACTGTCTGACATGCCCCAGTGAGATGAACCCGATACCTCAGTAGAAAATGCAGAAATCACCCATCTTCTGTGTCGCTCACGCTGGGAGCTGGAGGCTGGAGCTGTTCCTATTCA
The DNA here is from genome assembly GCF_002776525.5 of Piliocolobus tephrosceles. Classification (NCBI taxonomy): domain Eukaryota; kingdom Metazoa; phylum Chordata; class Mammalia; order Primates; family Cercopithecidae; genus Piliocolobus; species Piliocolobus tephrosceles. The sequence goes on from NC_045455.1 coordinate 94,606,876, forward strand.
GCCATCTTGGGCACGCCCACTCAAAAATAATTTTAATACATCATCATCTGCTTTATATTTGGCCATTTGAATTTTAAGATCAAATGTCCCTTGGAATAATTTGAATGATTTGAATGATAAAGAAATGCTTAATAAGTAAAATAATTTCTGTTTGGAATTCGTATTAGGCAATTCATTTTTATGATATTTATTTCACGTAAATTTTTTTTGAGAATTATAAAATTAATTACCAAGGATGAGGAGATAGTTTTAGTTACATCTTTAAGATTAAAGCTATTTCAGTAATACACTGTAAGCTTTTTAATTACATGTAATACTACTCTAACATTAGCCATTAGCTCATGCAAGACCCTCCCTTCTTTGAGGCTCAGTCTGCCACTGTTCCATTTTTAACTCCTATTTCTAAATGTGAGATGTTGATTAACAGTCAGTCCCTTACCTAGTCTAGCTTATATTCTTGCTTTTCATTCCATCAGTATTCTAGCCCCACAAGTTTTGACCTCCCTAACTCCATTGATCTTTACTGGTACTCTCTGTAGTTCAGTCACCTGACTCATCTGATTGTGATTATTACTAACACATTTACACCAATAAAATCTTTCCTCTTTTTTTTTTTGAGACGGAGGACAGAGTCTTGCTTTGTCAACCCAGGCTGGAGTGCAGTGGCGTGATTCCAGCTCACTGCAGCCTCTGCTTCCCAGGTTTAAGTGATTCTTCTGCCTTAGCCTCTGGAGTAGCTGGGATTACAGTCACATACCACTACACCTAGCTAATTTTTTTTTTTTTTTTTTTTTTAGTAGAAATGGGGTTTTTCACCATGTTAGTGAGGCTGGTCTTGAACTCCTGACCTCAAGTGATCTGTTCGCCTCAGCCTCCCAAAGTGCTGGGATTACAGGCGTGAGATACTGCGCCCAGCCTACACCAATAAAATCTTAAGTTACAATATCCAGCTGTCTAAACATAACCTCTTATCTTTCCAACTTCCATGCTCCCTATTTTCCAGTGTATTTTTCTTTTCTTTTTTTTTTTTTTATTTGAGACGGAGTCTCGCTCTGTCGCCCAGGCTGGAGTACAGTGGCCGGATCTCAGCTCACTGCAAGTTCCGCCTCCCGGGTTTACGCCATCCTCCTGCCTCAGCCTCCCCAGTAGCTGGGACTACAGGCGCCCGCCAACTCGCCCGGCTAGTTTTTTGTATTTTTTAGTAGAGACGGGGTTTCGCTGTGTTAGCCAGGATGGTCTCGATCTCCTGACCTCGTGATCCACCCGTCTCGGCCTCCCAAAGTGCTGGTATTACAGGCTTGAGCCACCGCGCCCGGCCTCCAGTGTATTTTTCTTTGGTGATATTGAGACCTCCGCTCTTGACCTTCCCCTTATCTTGCAGTCTCAGCCTCCTTCTGACTTTAATTCTGAGCTTATCCATACTAGATTGCTTAATTGACCGCATCTTTTCCCTTTCTTGCTAACATTCCTGTTTTTCTTCTCTCTCTCTCTCTTGCTTTACTACCCCGTTTATTCCAAGAGATTTCAGTTCTTAGGTTATTCTAGCCATTGATCCCATTCCTTTACACAGGCTGTGAAGCACTGTCAGAGGTAAATTGTGTAACCAGGTGAATTGATGCCACACAAATCTGTATGATAATGAGCACTGCTCATCAGTCTTAAGTATTTCTCTCCCTCCTGTTTCTCTGATCTCTTCAATTCCCCTATGTATTTTATGCCTCAGTTTCCCAGAATATAGAATCCTTTTTTAGAAACCTTCCTAACATTTCTCTCTCCCTACTTTCCTATAAACTTCCACTTGCACCTGCTGTTAATCTCCTTCTCAGTGACAAACTTATTCAATATACATTCATTATATTACATCTCTTTTGAGCGTTTGTTTTCTACACCATATATCTTAATTTTCACATTTTCTTTTTTTTACATGCTAAGCTTTGATTTGTTCTGTAAGTTCTACTGCTACAATAAAATGTAGGCTTTTTGAGAAGTGAGAGTATTAGTTCTTATGTCACAGTTCTTTACGTATTCTTTAATTATTCTTTACATGTCAACTTGGCATGTAGTTGAATTAAATTTCTTTACCGTAGAAACTCCTCGCCTTGCTGTATCTCTTAGATTTTTATGGTTCTTAGTAATATGGTGTTTTTGACAATTGGTTTAAGCCTAAACTGTTGTCTTTTATTTTCTTTACATTCATAAATCATGTATTAAAATATGAAGAAATCCTAGTTCTGACTGGTCCACTTAACCTAATTCCATTCTTAAGCAGCATTAGGTAATGTTCTTTAATATTGATTGTGATGATAATTATTATAAGACACCATCAAGTGGACCAATATAGGCATTATGGGAATTCCAGAAGGGGAAGAGAGAGGAAAAGGGAGGAAAGAGACTATTTGAAGAAAATTATTGCCGTACTTCCCAAATTTGAGGAAAGGCATGAATCCAGAAGTCTGCACAGGTCAGTGAACTCTATGTAGGAAAAATCCTGAAAGATCTACAATGAGACACATTATGATCAAACTATCTAAAAACAAAGAATCTCAAAAGCAACATGAGAAAAGTAGCTCATCACATACAGGGACCCTCAGTACGATTATTAGTAGATTTCTCACCAGAAACCTTGGAGGCCAGAAAGCAATGCAATGATATAAAGTCCTGAAATTTAAAAGCAAACAAACAAAACACAAACTGTCAACCAAGAATTCTGTATCCTGTCCAAGCATCATGGTTCATACCTGTAATCCCAGCACTTTGGAGGCCCAGGCAGGTGGATCACCTGAGGTCAGGAGTTCAAGACCAGCCTGGCCATCATGGCAAAGCTCCGTCTCTACTAAAAATACAAACATTAACTGGGTATGGTGGCAGGCGCCTGTAGTCCCAGCTACTCAGGAGGCTGAGGCATGAGAGTCGCTTGAACCTGAAAGGTGGAGGTTGCAGTGAGCAGAGATCACACCACTGCACTCCAGCCTGGGTGACAGAGCAAGACTCCATCTCAATAAATAAAATAAAATAAAATAAAATAAAGTAAAGTAAGTTTTTATTGTTCAAGTGAGATGCTTATAAGTTTCAGATATTAATTATAATACCCAAGATAATCATTAGGAAAATAACTAAAAAATCAAATAGTACACTATAAAAAATTATTAGGCAAATAACTAAAAATCGAAATAGTACAGTAAAAAAAATCACCAAAATACCAAAAAAGGGTAGTAATGGAAGAATTGAGGAAGAAAAAACATATAACACATGCAGGAAACAGACAGCAGAAGCAAATCCTTCTATGTCAATAATCACATTAAATATAAATGTATTAAACTTTCCCATTAAAAGAAAAAATTAGCAGATTGAATAAGAAAATCAGGGTCTATTTACATACTGTCTACAAGAGATGCACTTTAGATATAAGGACACAAAAGAGGTTGAAAGCAAAAGGATTGAAAAAGATACTCCAAACAAATATTAATGGTAACCAAAAGAGAGCTGGGAGGCCGTATTATTGCCAGACAAAATAGGCTTTAAGTCACAAAAGGTTACAAGAGCCGAAGAATGACACTATATATTGGTAAAAGGTTCATTACTGCAAGAATGTACAACACTTAAAAACCCAACAGAGGAGCCCCAAAATATATGAAGCAAAAATTGATATAATTAAAGGGTGAAATAGACCTCAAATTAGTTTGAGACTTAATAGTTTCAAAAATGTGTGTTGCCTTCTGTGAACCTCACACAGAAGATAAATAAGAAAGTAAAGACTGGCCGGTCGTGGTGGCTCACGCTTGTAATCCCAGCACTTTGGGAGGCCGAGGCGGGCGGATCACAAGGTCAGGAGATCGAGACCACAGTGAAACCCTATCTCTACTAAAAATACAAAAAATTAGCCGGGCACAGTGGCGGGTGCCTGTAGTCCCAGCTACTCAGGAGGCTGAGGCGGGAGAATGGCATGAACCCAGGAGGCGGAGCTTGCAGTGAGCTGAGATCCGGCCACTGCACTCCAGCCTGGGCAACAGAGCGAAACTCTGTCTCAAAAAAAAAAAAAAAAAAAAAAGAAAAGAAAGACTTAAGGCCGGGCGCGGTGGCTCAAGCCTGTAATCCCAGCACTTTGGGAGGCCGAGACGGGCGGATCACAAGGTCAGGATATCAAGACCATCCTGGCTAACACAGTGAAACCCAGGCTCTACTAAAAAAATACAAAAAACTAGCCGGGCGAGGTGGCGGGCGCCTGTAGTTCCAGCTACTTGGGAGGCTGAGGCAGGAGAATGGCGTGAACCGGGGAGGCGGAGCTTGCAGTGAGCTGAGATCGGGCCACTGCACTCCAGCCTGGGTGACAGAGTGAGACTCCGTCTCAAAAAAAAAAAAAAAAAAAAAAAGGAAAGAAAGACTTAAGCAGTTTATAAACCAGGTAGACCTAACAGTCATACACAAAACACTGAACCCAGCAACAGGAGATTATACATTCTTAAGTGTACATGGAACATTCTCCAGGATAAACCATAGGTTAGGCCACAACTTAGTAAATTGAAAAGATTGAAGTCATACAAATTATCTTCTTCTGTCATAATATAATGAAACTAGAAATTAATAACAGAAGGAAAACGGGAAAATTCACAAATGTGTGGAATTAAAGAACACACTCTTAACTAGTGGATCAAATATGAAATCACCAGGGAAGTTAGAAAATACCTGAGACAAGTGAAAATGAAACACAATGTACTAAAACTTACAAGATGCTGCAAAAGCAGCCCTAAGAGGGAAATTTATATCTGTAAGTACATTAAAGAAGAAGAAAGATCTCAGGTTCGTAACCTAACTAAACACCTTAAGGAATTAGAGAAAGAAGAGCACTTTAAACCCAAAGCTAGCAGCAGGAAGGAAATAATAAAAGTTAGAGCAGAGATAAATAAAACAGAATAGAAAAGCTGTAGAGAAAATCAGCAAAACCAGAAATTGATTCTTTGAAAAGCTCAACCAATCTCTAGCTAGATGGACTAACAAAAAAAAGAAGACTTGATTATTAAGATTAGAAATGCAAGTGGAGGCCTCACTACTAATTTTACAGAAATAAAAAGAGCTATAAGAAAACTTTGCCTCAACAAATTAGATAACCTAGATAAAATGGACAAATTTGTAGAAACACAATCAACCAAAGCCAACTCAAGAAGAAATAAAAAATCTGCATAGACCTATAACCAGTAAGGAAATTAAGTCAATAATAAAAAATATTCCAAGAAAGAAAAGCCATGAGCTACATGGATTCACTGGTGAATTCTGCCAGACATTTCAAGAAAAATTCACACCAGTTTTTTCAAATTCTCCTAAACATTGAAGAGAAGGTAAACACTTCCTAACTCAGTCATTTAGGCCAGCATTATCCTGATCCCAAAGGCAAACAAAGACACTACAAGAAAACTACAGACCAATGTCTTTTGTGAATATAAATGCAAAAATACTCAACAAAATACTGGCAAACCAAATTTAGCCACATAGTAAAAGAAGTACATCATTGGCAAGTGGAATTTACTCCCAGAATGCAAGGATAGTTCAACATATGAAGATCAGTCAATTTAATACTTCACATGAATAGAATGAAGGAAAAACTCACGTAATCATCTCAATTGATGCAGAAAGGGCATATGACAAAATTCAACACCCCTTTGTGATAAAAATACTCAAATCAGGAATAGAAAGAACTTCCTTAACATGATAAAGTATTGTATGGAAACTCACAGCTAACAGGATACTGAATGGTGAAAGACCAAAAGCTTGCTTTCTTAAGATCAGAAACAACGATGCCCACTTACACTGCTTCTAATCAACATGGTACTGGAAATTCTAGCCAGAGCAGGTAGGAAAGAAAAAACAAAGACATCTACGTTGGAAGAGATGAAGTAAAAATTAACCCTGTTCACAGATGACATGATCTTATATGTAAAATCTCTAAGGAATCCACATAAAAATTTTAGATATAATAATAAAACAAATTCAGCAAAGTTGCAGGATATAAAATTAACCCACAAAACTAGTTGTATTTCTATGCATTTGCAATGAAAAATCCAAAAAGGAAATTGAGAAAAAAATTCCATTTACAGTGGTATCAAAAAGGGTATAAAATAGGGATTAATTTAGCTGTGGAGGCAAGAGACTGTCCCTTTTCCATTGAGTGGGCTTGGCACCTTTTGGCACCTTTGTTGGAAATCAATTTACCATATATATGAGGATTTATTTCTGGGTTCTAGATTCTATTCTTTTGGTATATATATCTGTTCTTCTGCAGTAGTACCACACAGTTTCAATTATTGTAGCATTAAAGCAAATTTTAAAATCAGGAAACATGAGTTCTTCAACTTTGTTCTTTTTCAAATCGTTTTGGCTATTCATGGTTTCTTGAGATTCTACACAAATATTAGGGTGAGTTTTCCTATTTTTGCAAAAACACCATTGAGATTTTGATAGGGATTGCACTGACGTTATAGATCACTTTGAGTAGTATGTTTTCTTAAAAATATTAAGTCTTCCAATTCAAGCACACACATGCTTCTCCATCTATGTCTTCTTTAATTTCTTTCAACAATGTTGTGTAGTTTTCAGTGTATAGTAAGTATATACCCAAAGGAATTGAAAGCTGAGGCTCAAACAGATATTTACACAAACAGGTAAGTAAGATACTTACACGTGTTTGTGTAAGTATCTTATCTGTTTGAGCCTCAGCTTTCAATTTACGATAGCCAAAAGTAGCCTCAGCATTATTTATAGTAGCTAAAAGGTAGAAACAACCCAGGTGTCCATCAACAATGAATAAACAAAACATGGTACAGTAGTCTACCTTTAGACAGTGTTTTGCTGTCCACAGTTTGAGTTACCCTCAGTAAAGTATAATAAGACATTTTGAGAGAGACAGAGACCACATCTACATAATTCTATTATAGTTTATTATTTTATTAGTTATTGTTATTAACCTCTTACCATGCCTAAGGTATAAATTGAACTTTATCATAGGTATGTTTGTATAGGAAAAAACATAGTATATATAGGGTTCAGTAGTATTTGTAGTTTCAGGTATCTACTGGTGATCTTGGAACATATCTACCACAGATAAGGGGGGACCACTGTATATACATAAAATGGAATATTATTCCACTATAAAAAGGAAGTTCTATTACATGCTACAACATGGAAGGACTTTGAAAACATTAGCTAAGTGAAAGAAGCCAGACACAAAAGAACAAATATTCCACTTACATGAAGTGTCTACAAAGGGCAAATTTATAGAGATGGAAAGTAGATCAGAAGTTACTGGGAATTGTGGGAAAGGGAATGAAGAGTTGCTGTTTATAATGGTTGCAGAGTTTCTGTTTGGTGTCATAAAATGTTTTGGAAATAGTGGTAATGGTTGTACAACATTGTTAGTGTGATAAATGCCACTGAATTGTACACCTAAGAATGGTAAATTTTGGCAAATGTTATGTTGTATATAGTTTATCATAATTTTAAAGAATTAATACACTAAAACCATTGTATTGTGTCCTTTAAGTAGGTAAACTGTATGGTGTCTGAAGACTATCTCAGTATTCAGCAGTTAATAAAAGGATACATACTGCCAGGTGCAGTGGCTCATGCCTGTAATTCCAGCACTTTGGGAGGATGAGGCAGGCAGATTGCTTGAGCTCAAGAATTTGAAACTAGCCTGGGCAACATGGCAAAATATCTTTTAAAAAAAATAAAATCTAGCCTGCCATGGCAGTGTGCGCCAGTGGTCCCAGCTACTTGGGAGGCTGAGGCAAGAGGATCACTTGAGCCTGGGAAGGGGAGGTTGCAGTGAGCTCAGATCATGCCACTGCACTTGAATCTGGGTGACAGACTGGGACCCTGTCTCAAAAAAAAAAAAAGTTACATACTATATGACTGTATTCATTTAAAGTTCAAAAACAGGCTAGATTGACAGTGTTAGAAGTCATGATAGTTATCTTTATAGAGGAAGGAAGGTAATGTATTCAGAAACATAAATAATAATACCACATGGTAAATGCAATGCTAAGTGATTCTAGGGTGTTAGGAGAGCATATGGAACAGTCTATCCATGTGGCATTAGCAGAGAGTAAAGAGGTTGGAATGACCCTCTAAGCAGACATGGTGGTGTATACAGAAGCCAGGAGTCTAGCAAATGCAGGGGATACAGGGGAGTCCATGCTGCTGTGTAAATTTGCTGTAACATGAAATGTTAAGCAAGGCATGGTGGAAGATGAGTTGGAGAGGCAGAAAAGATCTAGAAAGTAGATAAACTGGGTTAGAATCTTGGATTTAGCATGTAGGTGGAAGGGAGGTAACAGGCTTTAAGGAGGGAAGTAATGTGGTTAGATATGTATTTTATTTAGATCACAGTGGGTGGCCGTGTAGGCAATGGATTTGAAGTTAAGTAACTTGCCCCAGTAGCAGGGCTGTGATTTAAAGCCAGATCTATCTGATTCCAAAGCTGGTAGGTTTGCCATCAAATCAAGTAGGAACTGAGGTTTTCTTTGAAGCCATCCGGCTTCTACTTACACAGGAGATTCAAAAACATGAGACAAGCATAAATTGTTCCCTAGGTGTTTCTTTCTTCATATCTTGCCATCCTGAGATATTTTTAACAGAAGTATTTAGAAATCCCGGTTGTAGTTATTTATTTTAGAAAAGAATTTGATTTCTTTTTAAGGGACAAAAAGGGATTAGTGGAATTTTTTTACTCTCTCTTTAGTTGAAGCCTGATTCTTCAAACACTAGATCAAAAATTGCTTCTCAGGTACTAAATTTGCAAGCAAGTGTAAGTATTATGATAAAAGATTATAGCAAAAGTAATGATCCTTTAAGTTTAAAGTAGAATGCAGTGGTTTTTAACTGAACAGGTTAAGTGGTTCTCATATGAATATCTAAATAAAGGTATGAACTAGAGAAACTTTGAAGAACACTTAAATTTATATGTCTTAATATAAATATGACAGACAATACTGAAGAAAATTATATATCTGTTGTTTTCAATAATAAAAATGATCTAACAAAAGGTCAAAAAGTAATATAAAATGATAGATATATAGCTTTATAAAACTGAGCATCACAGATTTATATCTAATTTCATCTCATTTATTTCTTTTATAGGCCTACACAAGTGAAATGGCAGCTGATGGTAGCTAGTTGTTTTAGAAGAAGTGGTAAATGCTTTAGTTTTATTCATTTTATAGATATTTTGCTTCTTTCCTTCTAGGTAATCATGCATATAAATGTGTTCCAGTTGCATATCTGCTTATTAAAACACTAACTTTTTATAACTGTACATATTCAAAGCATTATGTGAAAAACACAATAATTACTACATACAAGAAAAGTTGTGCTTACAAAGTAGATATTAATCATGTATTCCAATACTTGTCTTAAAAACAGATTTATTATTTTCAAACTTAACATGTAATCATTTTCACAAGTTAGCCACAGAAAAAAAATGGGCATACTGTATACATTATATGACCATTTTCTACTCAGTTGGTTCTAAATGTCCTGTGTGCTCGGCCAAATTTATGACATTTGTGAAGCCTGAGAAAAGCTCACACTGAGACAAGTGCGACTATATGTTTTTTATACCAAAGATCACTAGCTATCTTGGTTTGTGTTTTGTTACTGCATGTATTAAATTCTTGCTGATGACACATGTCCTGAAGGATGGAGATGCTATTAGTTTTAGGCTAACTGTGAAGTTAATAATATGCATAAAATGTCAAAGATCAAGCTGGGAGAGAAATGTTAACAAATTTATAATCCCTCTTGTAGAGCATAAAAATGACCCAGGAAAAGAAAGTATTCAATCTAAGGGAAGAGGGAAGCACAAGTTTTGAAAGTGTTGGCAGTTTGTTCTCACCCGGTTTGCGGGAGGTTTCCTTCTTTATCTCTGTGAGCACCTTCAGAAACGTTTTAATACATAACTCAGTGTATGCTTCAGATCGTTTTAGGGGGGATCTGTAATTCTTACTGGATATACAACATGACTATAACGTATACATTCAGTTTATATCAACATGCGTTCTCAATTGCCTATGATCATTTCAACGTCAGTCATATAGAAAGTATATATATACACACATATGAACTATTCTAAATTATTTAAAGACATAGCCTGCTTCAGTTATGGAAGTACAGATTAGAAGCAGCAGCAGCAGTGAGAACTGGCTTTGTGTCAGATGCTTCCTGTCTCTATTTCATCTTGTAGAGAGAGGCCCAGAGAAATTTATAACTCATTTGCTAAGATTTTAGGAAAGATCTTTGACCCAAATTCGTTTTTCCTATTCTTTGCTGCTACATGAAACTAAATTATTTTGTTATAAAATAAATTGCTTTCTATAAACTTTTTAATGTTTAAAAAACCGTAAAGGCCGGGCACAGTGGCTCACTCCTGTAATTTCAGCACTTTGGGAGGCTGAGGCGGGCAGATCATGAGGTCAAGAGATCAAGACCATCCTGACCAACATGGTGAAACCCCATCTCTACTAAAAACACAAAAATTAGCTGGGCATGGTGGCACATGCCTGTAGTCCCAGCTACTCGGGAGGCTGAGGCAGGAGAATCGCTTGAACCCGAGAGACGGAGGTTGGAGGTTACAGTGAGCCGAGATTGCACCACTGCACTCTGTCTGGGGAAAAAAAAAAATTAATAACACAAAAACATTTATTTATTTATTCATTCATCTATTTATTTTGAGACAGAGTTTTGCTCTGTCACCCAGGCTGGGCTGCAGTGGCACTAATCTCAGTGCAGTGCAACTTCCACCTCCTAGGTTCAAGCGATTCTCCTGTGTCAGCTTCCCCAGTAGCTGGGATTATAGGCGTGCGCCACCATGGCCAGTTAATTTTTGTATTTTTAGTATAGAAGGGGTTTTACCATGTTGCCCAGGCTGATCTCAAACTCCTGACCTCAAGTGGTCCACCCACCTCGGCCTCCCAAAGTGCTGGTATTACAGGAGTGAGCACCACACCCAGCCCAAAAAAACTATAAAAACATCTTAAATATTTTCCAACTAAATTAATGACATTGACATTACTATAAGTATATAACTTAGATTATTTTTAAATTTGTCAGTTCATCTGGAATAATCTTTTTTAGAAAAGTGAGTGGATCTTAATTTTTGCCACTAAAATATTTAAAGTGAACCAGGCTCAGCAATGTGCATCTGTAGTCCCAGCTACCCTGGAGGCTAAGACAGGAGGATTGTTTCAGCTCAGGATTTTATAGGCTGTAGTGCATAATGATTGTGTCTGTGAATAGCCACTGCACTCCAGCCTGGGCAACAGAGTAAGACCTCGTCCCTAAAAAAAAAAAAAAAAAAAAAAAAGGAAGAAGCTAAATTTGAACTATCACCCATTTACTTCTGCTTTAACCCTTATTTCAAATGTATTTTATCTATACATTTTTTTTCTAAAAGTTATATTGAGTGGTATATAAAACATGAAACCTTTCTATTAAACCATTAAATAGCCAGTATGTCAGTTAAAATTAATATTTTTCTGAATCCTGTTAGTTTCTATAATTTGCTAATATGTTATATTTTTCTCTTGTTTCTTTATAGGTAACTACCAAAAAGCATTAGATACTTATAAAGATACTCACAGAAAATTTCCAGAAAATGTCGAATGTAAGTGGCATTACATAATATAACTTTGAAGTGATAAGTTCTCATATTTTATGTTCTAATATATAATTACATTTGCTACAGTAATTGTATTTGTAAATATCAACCTATAATTTGTGATACATACTTTAAATATTTTATAGGATCAGAAAATTTGACTATGCAAGTACATATTTTTATATAACTAATTGTTGATGGATTTAAATATACCACAGAATTTTTTAAAATACTAAACAAATACGTATTTCAGAGTTCTGTAGAATTTTAAGAAAGCATTTGGCCTATGGTTGATTTTTCAAAGTTTGTAAACCTGTGGTGTTTTATAGGAAAGACATTTTTAACTGTCCATTTTAGTAAACAACTTTTTAAGGTTGAGAAATTAATTTTAGGGTTTATAAGAATAGAACATTCATATCTTGCTGATATAATAGCAAATAATTTTTTTACTTAGAGTCTTGCCCTGTTGCCCAGGCTAAAGTGCAGTGGTGTGATCTCGGCTCACCACAACCTCCACCTCCCGGGTTCAAATGATTCTCCTTCCTCAGCCTCCCTGGTAGCTGGGACTCTAGGCACGTGCCACTGTGCCTGGCTAATTTTTATATTTTTAGTAGAGACGGGGTTTCACTGTGTTGACCAGGCTGGTCTCAAACTCCTGACCTTGTGATCTACCCACCTTGGCTTCCCAAAGTGCTGGGATTACAGGCATGAGCCACTGCGCCTGGCCGCAAATAATTTTTAATGTTACTTCAATTTTATTTGTTTTTTTTTTTTTTTTTTTTTTTTTGAGACGGGGTCTCGCTCTGTCGCCCAGGCTGGAGTGCAGTGGCCGGATCTCAGCTCACTGCAAGCTCTGCCTCCCGGGTTTATGCCATTCTCCTGCCTCAGCCTCCCGAGTAGCTGGGACTACAGGTGCCCACCACCTCGCCCGGCTAGTTTTTTGTATTTTTTAGTAGAGACGGGGTTTCACCATGTTAGCCAGGATGGTCTCGATCTCCTGACCTTGTGATCCGCCCGTCTCGGCCTCCCAAAGTGCTGGGATTACGGGCTTGAGCCACTGCGCCCAGCCATGTTACTTCAATTTTAAAACATTATGTTCATATGCTGCTTACTCACTTGTAAAGTTATCTTTGTAGAAGATATTCATTTATTTACTATCTTGTTGCACAGTGGACTGTTGCAACTTACAGTATTAATGTGAAGTATTATAGCAGTAACAGAATCAAGAAAAACATAACATAAGCACATTCATATGCCACATGTTCTCACTAAACTATAAATTTGTCCCTGAATAGCCTTGCAGCCAAAGGAAAGAAAAAAGTTACAAGTAGTTGTATAATTTTTACTGTTTTATGTGGAAATATAAAGCAATTTATTGGGAAGAAGTACTTCTTCAACTCTTAATTCACTTCTCTTTAGACATTGAGAGATACAGTAGATAAAATCATTGAAAGATACAGTACTTTCTTAAATAACATCCCTATAGCAAATAAAATAATATGCTGGGAACGACCATGTTAAAATTTGTTCTTGAAGGCTGGGCACAGTGGCTCACACCTGTAATCCCAGCACTTTGGGAGGCTGAGGTGGGCAGATCACCTGAGGTCAGGAGGTCAAGACCAGCCTGGCCAACAGAGCGAGATTCTGTCTCAAAATAAATAAATAAATAAATAAACAAATTTGTTCTTCAATGACAATGAACACAAAACAATGCATTACAATTTAGTAAAAACAAATCTTTTCTGAGCCAAGTTTTCTGATGGCCAAGGAATAGATGTACTACATGTTTCTTCACTAATGTATTTCTCCATTTGGCTTTCAGAAATGCTTAACAGCAGTTAGCTTGGCTATCTATGGTCTTTGGTAGGAGTATAGGAGCAGGGTGTTCTCTAATGCTGATTAGAAGTAGACTCATTAATGTAATAACAGTAGTTTTCACAAATGCCAGTCAGGAAATAGGCTACATGGGAATTACTTCTAGAACTTTTTTTTTTTTTTGAGACGGAGTTTTCTTCTTGTCACGTAGGCTGGAGTGCAGTGGCATGATCTTGGCTCACTGCAACCTCTGCCTCCCAGGTTCAAGAGATTCTCCCGCTTCAGCGTCCCTAGTAGCTGGGATTACAGGCGCACGCCACCATGCCCAGCTCATTTTTGTTTTTAGTAGAGACGGGGATTCTACTAAAAACAAAATCACTCTTCAGGCGATTCTCTCACTTCAGCCTCCCAAACTGCTAGGATTGCAGGTGTGAGCCACCACGCCCGGCCTAGAACTTTTTTAAAGTACAAATTTCTAGCCCTACCTAGAAAGATTTTCATTTAGATTTGCAGTGGACGCAGGCATCTGTTTTTTCCTATTTCTTTTTAAAGAACTTTCTATGTGATTCTTAATCTCAGTCATATTAGAGAACTAGTGCTTTAGAGATTAAATGAGAGATAGCAGTAATAACTTTTCTTGAAAGTGGAGCAACCCAAAAGTCTGCTAGGCCAGAGTTTCTCAGCCTTGGCACCTCTGACATTTGGGATTGTGCAGTTCCACATTGTGGGAGGCCATCCAGGAGGTTATGGAATGTTTTAACAAAATCCTTTGCCGCTATCCAATAGATTAACTAGTAGCGCTCCCACCCCAGAAATGTCTCTAGGCATTGCCAGTGTCTCTTGGGGGTGCAAAATTGATGCCAGTTGAGAACTCTTGCAGTAACCATAGCACCTCTGCACTGGGCCAGAAAGGGGAATGTCTTCAAGGAAGGCCAGGTTTTTTTCTTAAGAGTATGAGTCACTCTAAGAATCAAATGAATGATTGTCTATGCCATAGGGGGTGTCTAAGATAACTTTGGCCTATTTAATTTTCAAAACAAATGTAATCAATACTCTACCTTAACTGTAGTCGTAGAAAAAACATTTATACCCGTGGAATGTGCTGTTTTAAGAAGAGTAGTTTTCTAGATAAAACTAGCAGGATAATTTAGTTTTAAAATATATTATTCACCAAAAATTGACCTGCTTTACAGAGTTACAGACGATATACTAAATTTCAGAGAACATCCACCAAAAGTAATGATTTTTACTTTACGTTAAATGTTTCTGGCTATGCGTGATGGCTCATGTCTGTAATCTCTACACTTTGGGAGACCAAGGCCGGAGGATTGCTTGACCCCAGGAATTCAAGACTAGCCTGGGAAACATAGCAAGACCTCATCTCTTCTAAATATGAAAAAAATAGCAGGGCATGGTGGCATGCTCCTTTTTTTTTTTTTTTTTTTTTTTTTTTTTAGACCGAGTCTCGCTGTCGCCTGGGCTGGAGTGCAGTGGCCGGATCTCAGCTCACTGCAAGTTCCGCCTCCCGGGTTTACACCATTCTCCTGCCTCAGCCTCCCGAGTAGCTGGGACTACAGGCGCCCGCCACCTTGCCCGGCTAGCTTTTTGTATTTTTTAGTAGAGACGGGGTTTCACCGTGTTAGCCAGGATGGTCTCGAACTCCTGACCTCGTGATCCGCCCGTCTCGGCCTCCCAAAGTACTGGGATTACAGGCTTGAGCCACCGCACCCGGCCGGTGGCGTGCTCTTATAGTTCCAGCTGCTGAGGAGGCTGAGACGGAGGGATCACTTGAACCCAGGAGTTCCAAATTGCAGTGAGCTGTGATTGTGCCACTGTGCTCCAGCCTGGGCATCTCTAAATCTAAAAAAAAAAAAAATTCCTAAGCCACTCTTTATTTGCAGAAAGTACAAATTACCTTCTTATTATGAATTATTAATATAAATGTATATGCAAAAGCAATTTATATAGTAATGTGTGACATTTTAAGTTACTTTATACTATTAACTTCTACAATACTTTAATGGTGTTTTTTTTTTTTTTTTTTTTTTTTGAGACAGAGTCTCACTTTGTCACCCAGGCTAACGTGCAGTGGTGCGATCTCGGTTCTGTAACCTCTGTTGCCCGGGTTCAAGTAATTCTCCTGCCTCAGCCTCCCTAGTAGCTGGGATTACAGGTGCCTGCCACCATGCCCAGCTAATTTTTATAGTTTTAGTAGGGATGGGGTTTCACCATCTTGGCCAGGCTGGTCTTGAACTCCTGACCTTATGATCCACCCACCTCGGCCTCCCAAAGTGCTGGGATTACAGGCGTGAGTCACCGTGCCCGGTTCACTTTAATGGTCTTAAATTGCTTGTATATTTACAAATTATTGTGGAGTTGAGTGACTACTCTGTTCCAGACGTTGTTCTGACACTGTGGATGTAGCAGAAAACAAAACAGACCAAAACTTTGGTGTCATGGAATTTGTTTCTAGTAGGAAGAGAAAAGACAATAAACAAATAATATCAGTAGTTATAAGTACTATGAAGGTAAAACAGGTAAGGAGATGAGAATATGGGAGGGGCTGGTATTTGAGACAGGGTTGTCATGGAAGGGCTTTCTATTAAATTAGCATTTGAGCAGAGACCTGAAAGAATAGAAAGAAGCAAGCCGTGACAATGTGGACGTCAGTGTGGTCGAAGCACAGTGGACGATGTGATGGGGAGAGAGAGGCAGAATGGGCGGGCCAGGACCTGTAGATCCTCACGGGCCTTAGGTCAGGCTTCAGATTATATTTTTCGGGAGATGATGAACCATTGGAGGATTTTGTGTGGAAGAATAATACAATTTGACATATGTTTTCAAAAGGTTCTAAAGTATGATTAACTCAAGCTTCTGTACCTGAGATCCGAATCAAAAGATTGTTTTGGCTGCTGTATGGAGAATAAGCTGGGGTAGGTAGTACCTAAATGCAAAATCACAGTATTCACTTGGACTAATGAGATAGCAGTGGAGGTGGGCAAGACGGATTCTGAATATGTGTAAAAAGGTATCAGTGCCAGCACTTGCTGGCCATTTAGATGTGAGACATGAGGGAGAGAGTGTCATGGGTGACTGCACAAATATAGCTCTGGGCAGCTGGAAGGATGGAGCTGCCATCCACTGAGATGTGGGAAACTGGGGAAGAAGCAGCTTTTGGAGGGAAAAATCAAACCCTTTTTTCAGATGTGTTGTGTTTGAGCTGCCTCTTCAGTGTCCAAGAGGATGTGTTAAATAAGCACTTAGGGAGAAGTTGGGGCCATCTTCATATACATTTATTTCAGCATGTTTAGCACACATTTTTGTGTTCTGTTATTATATATACTATCAGTAATATTTTTGAAAAAAATGAGTGTTCACTAGCTTTAAAACTTTCCTGTTTCTTTATCCATTCATTTGTTCCCCAAAACTTTTACCAACTATTTTTTATGTGCTGGGGATACAACAGATATATCAACTTGATTTCTGCCTCCTAGGACTCACAAATAGTTAACTGATATGGGATAATAAATGAGATAACTGAAAAATGTGCAAAGTGCTGTCAAAATACAGAGGAGCTCTTAACTCTGCCCAAACTAGGAGACAATTGACATAATTAGGTTTTACAGAGGAGATAACATTTGAAGTGGCCTTGAAGGGTATGTTTACTAGGAAGGGAAGGCAGGAACAGGCACTGCAGGTAGACAGCAGCATTAGTAAGGGCAGAGATAGAGGGATGCAGAGTCTATTTCAAAAGGTAGTCTATTATGGAAAACGTAGCAGATTGAACATGTGTTTTCTTATACTACAAACCAAAAAAAGACAGTTTATAAAAATTATAAATGCAGCTGAGCACGGTGGCACACACCTGTAATCCCAGCACTTTGGGAGGCCAAGGTGGATGAATCACGAGGCTAGGAGTTCAAGACCAGCCTGGCCAACATGGTGAAACCCCATATCTACTAAAAATACAAAAAATTAGCTGGGCGTAGTGGCAGGCACCTATAATCCCAGCTACTCGAGAGGCTGAGACAGGCTAATCGCTTGAACCCAGAAGGCAGAGGTTGCAGTGAGCCGAGATCATGCCACTGTGCTCCAGCCCAGGTGATAGAGCAAGACTCCATCTAAAAAAGAAAAAAAAAAAAATTATAAATGCACAAGAACAAAGAGATAATTAAATTTTAGGAAAGTTTTCTGCTTAGCAGATTAGAAGAACTGCAGGAGTAGGTAGGTAGTGGAGAAGTCAGCAGAATCAAAACAAGTCATGACATAGAACCCCAGGAAATCCCAGGAATTGGAGGCATCAGAAAATGGGAGGTGTGCTGGCTGCTTCTGAAAACAAGAGGGTTGGCTACAAGTCTGGATGAGACACAGCTAGATTTTCAAATGCCCTACCTAAATCATACAGCAGGAATTTAGGCAGAATGCAGTGATAATGTTGGTGATTGATGTGGGGAGATGTATTTGAAAGATATTTAACAGAGCCAAAATGATTAATTATAGAAGTAGGAAAAAGAGAAGAAAAACTTGGAACTCGAAGTTCGAGGAAAGAGAAGGGAGGGTGACATCTGAAGAATGTAGCAAGGTCCAGGGAAACTTTTTTTTTCTCTCTTTTTTTTTTTTTTTTTTTTTTTGAGACACAGTCTCGCTCTGTTGCCCAGGCTGGAGTGCAGTGGCGCAATCTTAGCTCACTGCAATCTCTGCCTCCCAGGTTCAAGCAGTTCTTGTGCCTCAGCCTCCTGAGTCAGCTGGAATTACAGGTGCACACCACCACATCTGGCTTTCTTTTTTTTTTTTTTTTTTTTTGTATTTTTAGTAGAGATAGGGCTTCACCATATTTGCCAGGCTGGGGAAAACTTTTTTTTTTTAAAGGATGAATAGAGGTGAATGTTTCTTTGCCTAATGGGAATTATCTAGTAGAAAAGGAAAAATTGAAACTATGCCAGGGAAGGAATAACAGTATAGGATAGATAGGTTAACTTTTGAAAGGTACTAGAACCTTCCTCGTACAGGAGAATATTTAAAAGTCAGCCTAATGAAGAGGAGAAGGATCTTTTCATCAACATCCTTGTAGACCAAGTACAGGAACTAAGGCCAAGCCATACACTTCACTCTTGGCAAATACAAGGTCTTGATAGATCTTTCCTCATTTCAACCCTAATAAGAGAAAGCCAGTACAGAGCTATGAAAAAAAAAAATGCCGTTAAAAAATAGTTTTTATGACCTAGAAAAATAGAAGAGTTCAAAAAAATTATTACAGGAACTAGAAGAAAATTTGTAGAAATATTTGACCCCTTCTGTAAGATTCAAGAAATACATAACCTCTATTTACTTCAGAGGCAGAAAGTCACAGGCTGAGGTGAAAAGATAATAGAATGTTGCAAAAGAAGAGGGATGATAATAGGACAATATATAAGAAAAAAGATAAGGAAAATAAAAATATACAGCAAAATTAAAATCTACCTGGAGGCAGTACGGAGCTGAAAATCATAGTAATAATTGAAAAACTATGTTACTCCATAATTCTAAGAACAAAGACTGAATAAGATAAGATACAGAAGATAAGTAACAGAAGGCCAAACGTGGTGGCTCATACTTGTAATCTTGGCACTTTGGGAGGCCAAGACAGGTGGATCACCTGAGTTAAGGAGTTAGAGGCCAGTCTGGCCAACTTGGTGAAACCCCATCTCTACTAAAAACATAAAAATTAGCTGGGCCTGTTGGCAGGCGCCAATAGTCCCAACTACTCAAGAGACTGAGGCAGGAGAATTGCTTGAACCCAGGAGGTGGAGGTTTCAGTGAGTCAAGATGGTGCCACTGCATTACAGCCTGGGGGACAAGAACAAAACTCCATCTAAAAAAAAAAAGACAAAAATAACTAAGAGAAGCTTCCAAGATGGATGAATAGAAACAGCTCCAGTCTACAGCTCCCAGTGAGATTGACACAAAAGATGGGTGATTTCTACATTTCCAACTGAGGTACCTGGTTCATCTCATTGGGATTGGTTGGACAGTGGGTGCAGCCTACAGAGGGCGAGCGGAAGCGGGGCAGAGCGTCGCCTCACCTGGGAAGCGCAAGGGATTGGGGGATTTCCCTTTCCTAGCCAAGGGAAGCCATGAGTGACTGTACCTGGAGGAACAATACACTGCTGCCCAAATACTGCGCTTTTCCCACAGTCTTCACGACCAGCAGACCAGGAAATTCCCTCCTGTGCCTAGCTCGGCCGGTCCCACACACATGGAGCCTTGCTCACTGCTAGTGCAGCAGTCTGAGATCAACCTGGGACGCTGGAGCTTGGTCGGGGGAGGGGAGTTTGCCATTGCTGAGGCTTGAGTAGGTGGTTCTATGCGCACAGGGTAAACAAAGCAGCAGGCAAGTTCTAACTGGGTGGAGCCCACCACAGCTTAGCAAGACCTGCTGCCTCTCTAGTTTCCACCTCTGGGGGCAGGGCATATCTGAACAAATGGCAGCAGACAGCTTCTGCAAACTTAAACGTCCCTGCCTGACAGTTCTGAAGAGAGCAGTGGTTCTCCCAGCACAGTGTTCAAGCTCCGATAACAGACAGACTGCCTCCTCAAGTGGGTCGCTGACCCCCATGTAGCCTGACTGGGAGACCCCTCCCAGAAGGGGGTGACAGGCATCTCATACAGATGAGTGCCCGTCTGGGACGAAGCTGCCAGAAGAAGGATCAGGCAGCAGTATTTGCTGTTCTGCAGCCTCTGCTGGTGATACCCAGGCAAACAGGGTCTGGAGTAGACCTCCAGCAAACTCCAACAGACCTGCAGCTGAGGGGCCTGTCTGTTAGATGGAAAACTGAAAAACAGAAAGGAATAGCATGAACATCAACAAAAAGGACACCCACACCAAAATCCATCCATAGGTCACCAACATCAAAGATCAAAGGTAGATAAAACCACAAAGATGGGGAGAAACAGAGCAGAAAGGCTGCAAATTCCAGAAACCAGAATGCCTCTTCTTCTCCAAAGGAACACAGCTTCTTGCCAGCAAGGAAACAAAACTGGACGGAGAGTAAGTTTGACGAGCTGACAGAAGTAGGCTTCAGAAGGTCGGTAATAACAAACTTCTCTGAGCTGAAGGAGCATGTTCTAACCCATTGCAAGGAAGCTAAAAACCTTGAAAAAAGGCTGGACAAATGGCTAACTAGAATAACCAGTGCAGAGAAGAGCTTAAATGACCTGATAGAGCTGAAAACCACAGTATGAGAACTTTGTGAAGCATACACAAGCTTCAGTAGCCAATTCAATCAAGTGGAAGAAAGGATATCAGTGATTGAAGATCAAATTAATGAAATAAAGCAAGAAGACAAGATTAGAGAAAAAGGAGTGAAAAGAAACATAGCCTCTAAGAAATATGGGACTATGTGAAAAGACCAAATCTATGTATGATTGGTGTACCTGAAAGTGACAGGGAGAATGGAACCAAGTTAGAAAACACTCTTCAGGATATTGTCCAGGAGGACTTCCCCAACCTAGCAAGGCAGGCCAACATTCAAATTCAGGAAATACAGAGAATGCCACCAATGAGAACAAAGATACAACATATCAGAGTCTCTGGGACACATTTAAAGCAGTGAGTAGAGGGAAATTTATAGCACTAAATGCCCACAAGAGAAAGCAGGAAAGATCTAAAATTGACACCCTAACATCACAATTAAAAGAACTAGAGAAGCAAGAGCAAACACATTCAAAAGCTAGCAGAAGGCAAGAAATAACTAAGATTAGAGCACAACTGAAGGAGATAGAGACACAAAAAACCCTTCAAAAAATCAATGAATCCAGGAGCTGGTTTTTTGAAAAGATCAATAAAATTGATAGACCGCCTGGCCACTTTGGTGAAACTGCATCTCTACTAAAAATACAAAAATTAGCTGGGCGTGGTGGTGGGTGTCTGTAATCCCAGCTACTTGGGAGGCTGAGGCAGGAGAATTGCTTGAACCCGGGAGGCGGAGGTTGCAGCGAGCCAAGATCGCACCACTACACTCCATCCTGAGTGACAGAGTGAGACTCTGTCTCAGAAAAAAAAAAAAAAAAGTCATAATGTTTGGATTCAGTAATTCCAGTAAAGTAACTGAGGAGCATAAAAAGAAATATAAAAATCTTTGGTTTTGTCTCTGGATGGATGAGTAATGAGTAACTTTTATTTTTTATTTTTTACCTTTGTATGTTTTATAAATTCTCTATATTGACCTGCATTGCAGTTGTATTGAAGGAAAATATTATTTTTAAATGAGATAATAAAAATATTTTAAAGTAATTTAGACCACAAATGACAAAGGCCATTCTTATAAATGTAAAAGCAAAATTATTGTGTTTTTAGCATTTACTGAATGTTTTAAAATGTTGCTGATTTTAGAAGCAACACAAGCTTGAATGAAAAAGCAAATTCCAGGAGACTGTAAACAGAGCAATACCATTTTATAAGACCCAATAGCAAGCAGAACTAAACAATATGTCATCTGGTGATATGTATAAAGTGAGGGAAGATTTTGTTGTTGTTATTGTTTACAAGACATGATGAACACAAAACTTTTTATTGTGATTATTTTATATATTTGATGTCAACTGTAAGACCAGCAACTGTAAAATACATCTTTTTTTATCTTCCTAGTACTTTGCACATAGTGTGAATAATACTTATTTTAAAAATGAATTTACTGACAGTAATAACATTTATTAGTAATGATTATTATATGTATAAACTGCCTACACTTTTTAGTCTAGTCTCTTACAGCTCTTTATATGTATTTATGAAACTGCTGTAGAACATTAACAAATGTTACATTTGCCTTGTAAGTTCTCTGCCAGCAGTGTCCTATGCCACGGTCCTTCTAGGTTCTGGCAGCGTGAGGACAGGACACTTGGAGAGAGACCCTTTAAACCTCCTTCCAAGGAAGTCAGTTCTCCCTGGTCCAGAGATTGCAAAATATAATTATTTTTCAGGAGAAAAGTACTATTTGTAAGCACCATTCCTACCTGTATCCCAAAAGACTGAGTTCATTGATTTATTAAGCTTCTAACAAATATATTGTGCCTATATTCTTTCCTAAATGTATATTTTACAATTTAGGTCTGCGTTTCTTGGTTCGTCTCTGCACAGATCTTGGATTAAAAGATGCTCAAGAATATGCCAGAAAACTGAAGAGGTTGGAAAAAATGAAAGAAATAAGGGAACAGGTATCTCATATGGGCCCAAAACTGCTCTCTGTTAATTTTTAGAATGTCAGCCTTCTATAGCTCAAATGTGTGATGTTAGGAACTTCTATAAGAAAACAGAGTTGAAATTTTTTTTCTGCTCTAACATAATAGGAGGAATAATTAAAACTATAGTTTGAGGATAAAATTCTGGCAAAAGTGGATTCCCAGGGAGAGAAAGTGCAATAGATTTCATATTATCTTAGTGGATAGCTACTAACAGACAAATAATTTTCCACAACATGAAATAACTTACAGTTTAATTTGAAGACATAATTTTAATTGGAAAGTCCTGTGGACCATGAGCGACAATTACTTCTCTGCAACAATGCAATCTGTGAGTGTGTACTCTAACCAGTTTTCTAGGTGATTTTTATTGTCACCAAAGTTTGAGAAGCACTCAGGCTTTATGCTTCTGAAGGGTTACCTTGATCAAACACCAACTCAGGATATAGAAGCTGATTTAAGAGGTGAAAAAGTAGACATAAAATATATCAGGTGATGGATTTTTAAAAATTGTTTTAAAATGGAAAAAGATTTGTATAAACTTAAGAGAGGAAGATAAACCAATTCAGGTTTATGTGGGTCAGGGTAATTTCTCTTGCTGAGTCCCTAACTCCTGTTTTAAAATGTTAAAACTAGAAGTTTTTTTTTTTCTTTTTTTGAGATGGAGTCTCGCTCTGCCGCCCAGGCTGGAGTGCAGTGGCCGGATCTCTCAGTTCGCTGCAAGCTCCGCCTCCCGGGTTCACGCCATTCTCCTGCCTCAGCCTCCTGAGTAGCTGGGACTACAGGCGCCCGCCACGTCGTCCGGCTAGTTTTTTGTATTTTTAGTAGAGACGGGGTTTTACCATGTTAGCCAGGATGGTCTCTATCTCCTGACCTCGTGATCCGCCCGTCTCGGCCTCCCAAAGTGCTGGGATTACAGGCTTGAGCCACCGCGCCCGGCCAAAAGTAGAAGTTTTATCTAAAATGATTTTTCAGAGAAATTAGTCCTCTTTCTGGAACTATTATGGAAAGGAAGACTGTTCTCTTTTTTGTGCTTGGGGGATCCACATTTTTGAGTAAGAAGAAAACTTTATACATTGTACATAGTACATTCATTAGTGCCAGCAAGAAGCGGTTGTGGCACTGGGTTGTTGGCCAGGCGAGACAGACTCACTCTCAGCCCTCCATTCCTGAACACTGCGAGCCCCATAGTGGTGTGGACCAGCCCCTGGAAACTGTAAACCATGTAGCAGTGCTGTTTTCTAAAATATGTTTTGCTTTTCTGCTTCACTGAACGTGAAAAACATTAGCAGACAAACAAAGAGGTCTGTCAAAGCAAGAGTGTATGTTTGGAACAGAGCAAAATGGAAAGAGCAGGGCTTGAGGAATGAATATTTTAAATATGAAAAAGGGAGAAAAAAACAGCCAAAACACCAAAGAAGGTTGGAGAATAAAGGTAAACTATTAAAGAAAAGAAAATAAAGAAATAATAGAGGCCAGGCGCGGTGGCTCACGCCTGTAATCCCAACACTTTCGGAGGCCGAGGTGGGCGGATCACGAGGTCAGGAGATCGAGACCATCCTGGCTAACCATGAAACCCCGTCTCTACTAAAAATACAAAAAATTAGCCGGGCATGGTGGCGGGTGCCTGTAGTCCCAGCTACTCAGGAGACTGAGGCAGGAGAATGGTGTGAACTCGGGAGGCAGAGCTTGCAGTGAGCTGAGATCATGTCGCTGCACTCCAGCCTGGGCAACAGAGTAAGACTCTGTCTCAAAAATAAAAAAGAGACAAAATATAGAATATTTTCATTGCTAGTCTGAAGATAAAAATATATTCAATTTTTAAATCAAATTTCTGAATTTTCAGAATATTCAAATAGAGAAATGCTGTTTCAATATTTGCCAGTTTTCCCCCAAAGTAATCAGGAAACAATGCCAAGAAATGCTTTCTTTTGGCCAGATTGACAAAATAGCATGAGACATTCAGAATTAATATGTCATTGGTACCTATATCCAAATTTCCAGTTATTACCAAAATACAATGAAAATAAACATACAGTTGAGTTGAGCAGAAACCCTTTTGGTTATATTTCTTAAAAGGAGAGAGAT
Organism: Piliocolobus tephrosceles; assembly: GCF_002776525.5. Lineage (NCBI taxonomy): Eukaryota > Metazoa > Chordata > Mammalia > Primates > Cercopithecidae > Piliocolobus > Piliocolobus tephrosceles. Next base: position 94,631,639 of record NC_045455.1, read on the forward strand.
CCAGTATTAAGATCCCATATTTAGCTTTAAAAGTAACCAAACTAAAAATTGCAATTTTAAAAAAAGTTTGTATGTGTAATAATGGCTATAAGAATGTCTTGTACAATTTATATATTATTGACAAAAGTCAGCAAAACGACTGAACAGAATATATCCTTAGTACAAAACTGGTGGTGATTTGCGTGTTGATTACATTTTCTAGGATGAGATCACCAGTCACTTCTTCAAGGGCATTGATTTCAGATAGTTTCGTGTTAGCCTCTCTGTTGATTCGCTGGGAAAACATTGATTATGATCTGCCATGCGTCTGGAGGACACCGTGAGGCCCCGGAGTTGGCCGTGGTGCCTGAGGCACTCGGGCAGAGCTGTGGGACGGAGAGGGGAGGGTCTTGGCTCCAGAGGAGGTACTCAGAGGCAGTTCCCGGAGGGCTTGTGTTTGGAGTGGGCATGATTGGACACTTGGAGTTTGGGGTGGAGAGAAAAAAATGTGGGCAGAGGTCTGAGGACAGGAGGTTAAGGCCACGTTTATGGGTTCTTTGGAATTGAAGCCACTAAGGAATGTTTTTAGTTTTGTTTTGTCTTGAATTTACAGTCAGGGCCAATCTTCTTAAGAACCCTTAACTACGTAACAAGTAACTGCTCCTTGTTCAATAGGACAGAAACCCAGTTCTTAGGAAGTAAAAGCATAGTACGGTGGACAGAACCCTGGACTTTTTTCCTGACGTGACCATTGGCCAACCATGTGATCTGGAATGGTCGTTTGCCTCTCTGGACCTCATTCTTATCGGCTGTAAAATGAGGATAGCGTTCTAGCTTTGAACTTCTCAAACTAGCTGTGGTGAAATTATTTTTTGCCAGTCTGTCACTGACATTACTAGAAAAATGATCCTGTACTTGGATATCAGCAGGGTCCAACATCCAGTAACATTTTGGTGCTGTGCACGTTTGTAGGCACTTGCCCTCTGTTCATCTCATTGAGGACAGGTGGCACTTTGTGGGCCATCAGTGGTTTCCAGACCCCACTCTGGGTGGTCCATCCTGGATGACCCATAGGATCCACCAGCTCATAATGGTTCCTCCAGTCTCCAGAAGAGTGGCATGCGAGTTTATGGTCACAGATTCATAATAAAGAGTAGGTTTAAAGGGAAAAAATGTTTATTTTCTGTCTTCCAGCATTTATTCACTTAATTTGTTCAGTCATTTTATTTGTGGCTACTTTGCTCCTCCATTCTGTGCCTTCTCTCATTTTTTTTTCCAAAGTAAGAATGACATAATATTTTTTCCAGATTAGGAATCCCATCTTTTTTCCATATTTATTAAAACAACAAACATTCTTTTAAAAATACAGGAAAATTGCTTTTGTAAATAATTTTTAATCCAAATAAAAATGTATAAAGAAAAAAGTGAAAATCACCTATCCCACCACTGAGACATCACTGTTACAATCCCCCTTCCCAGGCATTTTTACAAATATATACAAACATATATCAACACATATATTTTTAGTGGGACTTTTTTTAAAAACAAAAATGAGATTTTAACAAAAAATACTGTTTTATAAGCTTTTCCACCCATTTCACAAAATAACATGGACCACTTCCCATGTCAGTAAATATAGATTTCCGTCACTTTGTGCTCCATATTTTGTTACATGGCTGTTTCCTGCACATTTTAGCGTTGATAAGAATCATTTATGTCAATCATTGTTTAAATGCTTCCTCTCTTACCTACCATGAGGTCTTACCTCACATCCACTCCAAAGTGATAAGAATTTCTGTGAACTTTATGAAGTGTTAAAACTCTGGAAAGTTGAGGGAAATAATTTTGAAAAGTGTGTCTCCTACTTGAGCCCTCATATACCATACGATGAGAATGTCGTCATCACTATGTTTAGCAAGTGTTTGCTGTGCTCCTAAAATGTACCCATGCCTGTGCTAGATCTGCGGTGGGTCGCATGTCAGATGAGTCTGTGTGAGGCTTGGGCCCCTGAGGACGTGCGGTGTCATGGCAGGAATTCCCTGCCCAGTGTGCCCTGAGGAGCAGCAGTGCCCACAGCCCAGGGTGTTCCCCGTGGAGTCAGGGAGCTTGAACTGCAGGCCCTCATTTGCATTGCCTCTGTCTAATAAATTTTTATTTTTGCATTCATTTCATTTTCACAGTTTTTTGGTTTGGTTTTTTGTTTTCTTTTTTGTATTTTTTTTTTAGTAGAGACAGGGTTTCACCATGTGGGTCAGGCTGGTCTTGAACTCCTGACCTTGTGATCCGCCCACCTCAGCCTCTCGAAGTGCTGGGATTACAGGTGTGAGCCACCGCGCCTGGCCCATTTTCACAGTTTTGTATCCTCTTTCTCAGAAAGTTTTCCCCAAACTGTGTAAGCTTCTGGCCCCACACATGCTGGATCTGCCCCACTGTCACCATTCTTTATCCTTCCAGCCAAAGAACAGTGAACTTTATCTACACTTGATCTTTATTTTCTCACTTCCCAGGTGCTCATCAAATCAGTCTGACTTGGCTACCTCCATTCACACTGCTCAGACTACCCTCACCAAGATTATTCACTTACACAGCAGCCAATATCATGGACTCTGACTTTCCGTCTGCCTGACTCAGCAGCAGCTCTGTGTGTGTGGCCCCTCCTGGCTTCCTGCAGTTCCTCTGGACTGCACGGAGGCCACTTTACCCCCATCACACACTCAACGGGCAAGGTCAGCTGCTGGGCAGCCCTGGAGTACCCGGGGGCGCATCACAGAGTCTGGCCCGGTGCCTGGTGGGATTGCTGTTGGCAGCAGCTCTGTCTCTTGGGTGTTTACTTTGCATCTCCGAAGGAAGAACTTAGATCATGCCTGAAAACACAACTGAGCAGAGCTCTGTGGTGTGAATGGTATGAGAGATGTGCAGTTAACTGAGTCTTGACAGATGAGATTTCTTTTTTTTTTCTTACATAGTAGGCACATTCTTAGGGAGTTCTTTGAACTTAGAACCTTATCAAACTAAGGTTTTGATCAATGTTTTGGTTTTACTTTTGAAGTTGCCTTCTCTATAACTTCCACAAGAAATCCTTGCTACAGCTATTACAATGGTTAGTACACAAGACTCCTCATGGTGGAGTTCACTGATTCTCAGCTGCAAATAGGCATTCACTTGGGGAAGAACACCACATTCTTTGTGGAGGTTGATGGAGGAGAAAGACAAGCTGGTAGAGTGGACCCTAAGCGTAATGAGAGCACATGGAGCCAGCCCCGACGAGGGGACACACAGGGGGTCTCCTGAGGAGTTGAGGGAGGAGGAAATAGCTGAAAAGATGAGGAAGGGCAGGCGGACAGGGAGTAGCCGACGCATCCGTGCAGGGTCCGTGCCAGCTGGCATATCCAAGGAGATGCTGTTTTCCTTTTATTCTCTAAGCAGGCGGGACAGTCAGTTCCAAAAGTGATGAGGACAAAAAGTGGTGTCTGTGAGAAGTGAGATGGCCTGCATGGAGCACAGGGGAGGACCTAAGTGAGCAGTGGGGAGCCCTGAGGCTTGCCTGGTTTTTGTACTGATGGAGCTGTTTCCCCAGCAGGGCGCAGTGTCCTCGGAGTAGGAGAGGAAAAAGGGAAGTCACTGAACCAACAGAGGCTTAGGTTTCTCTTGGTGAGTGAAGCAGAAAGACAAGAAGGCAAGGGCCGTAGTGGCGTCACGGCACATGGTAGGCCTTGATTCTAGGCCGGACAGAAAGTAGGAATTTAAAGAGATTAAAAGAGAAGAGGGATGAGAGCCAGAGGATTGGAAAATTCTAAATGAGGGCAGGGAACAGGTGTCAGGCAATAAAGAGTGTAGTGATTATGGAAGTGCTTGCTTACCTTCTCATATCCTGTTCTGAACCTCTGGTCACTTAAACAGGGTGCAAGTTTTCACATGTGGTTTTAAAAACTGTCAAGCTATGTGGACATTTGTCTTGATGAATTTATTTTCAGCTTTTTTTTTTTTTTTTTTTTTTTGGGGGACGGAGTCCCTCTACATCACCCAGTCTGGTGTACAATGGTGTGATCTCGGCTCACTGCAACCCCCACCTCCCAGGTTCAAGCAATTCTTCTGCCTCAGCCTCCAGAGTAGCTGGGATTACAGGTGCCTGCCACCACACCCGGCTAATTTTTGTATTTTTAGTAGAGACCAGGTTTTGCCATGTTGACCAGGCTGGTCTTGAACTCCTGACCTCAGGTGATCCACCCTCCTCGGCTTCCCAAAGTGCTGAGATTACAGGCGTGAGCCACCACACCTGGCCTATTTTCAGCATTTAGAGGTCTTTTTGATATGCTGGCGATGATCCATCTGTAGATGGATGAAAATCAAGTTTTGAAATAAAGTCAGATTATCGATGTTTAAATTCTTACTTTGCTACATCTTTTCAAGATTTTCTTTTGTCTATGAAGGCAAGGAGAAAGATGGGATTTCAAGGGAAGTGCTTTTCCTTTCAATGGAAAAAAAATCGGATATGTTTATGTAACATTTGGAAGTCCTGAGTTTTAAGAGAGTATTTCATCTTACAGAAATGAGTTAAATTATTGAAAAGAATTTCTTTCTTCCTAGCAGACCACAGACAATAACTTTATCCATGACCTGATAATTTATAAATATTTGGGAAGTTGTCAGGGTTAAGGAGTTAAATAATTTGTCCTTTGAATTAAATACGAAATTATGTTTATATTATTATGTTATTGAAGATCTAAATAAAATATCCACCTATGTTCAGAAGTTTAATTCAATTATAAATATAAAAAGCCATCTGTCTCTGTTCACTAATCATCCTGTAGCTGTATAAATGAACCATTATACATATGAAAATTTGATAGTGTGACTTGAGGCAGATTCAGTGTTAATACAAAAATTCTAATAGTTAGGCAAAACACAAAAGAACTATCAAATGTAGAAGGAAACCTAACAATGCCACAGTGTGGACATGCTTCTTAGGCTTTGAAGGCAGGTCTGTATCTAGGAAAGTAGACTCTTGGATAGATCTTAGGTGTATTTTGTGAGGTTTTAATCATACTTTTATTTTATAAATTGAATTTCAAAATTCAGCTTACTTTTCTTTTTTTTTTTTTTTTCCTCAAATAGTTCAGGTCTAACCATTGTATATGAGGACTACAACATTGTATATAGCAGGAAATGGCCCTTTTGTAGATTCCCTTCCCCTCCTCACCCATCTCTCCCTTAAACTAAAGATCACGGTTAAGCCCTGAACATTCACATCCAGAAAATACTGTTTGGTTTTGAGTTGTTTGTGCAAGCCAAGGTTACGCTGCACTTTTGAATTAAAGTGCTATCCGAGTTTTCTCAAGAGCCTTAGAGGGGAAGACTTGAACCCTCCACTTACAAAACAACTCAGGCGTTTTTTTTTCTATAGAATCAACTCTCAGGTGTGATGTGTTGGTCCCAAGGGTTATGTAGTAATGTTAATTTTAAAAGTCCTAAGGTTATGTAGTAATGTTAATTTTAAAATCTATATTCAACTTTGAAGGAATATCACTTACTCTTTTAAACTTGTCTTCTCATTGCTCTAGCGCATAAAGTCAGGCAGAGATGGCAGTGGGGGCTCCTGTGGCAAAAGAGAAGGAAGTGCTAGCGGTGGTAAGTGTTTTCTCTTTCCCTGAAAAACTGGGTTTCCACATTTCTAGTATGTGGGCTTCTAGAAATATCTCACAATAATCTAAAGTATTCTTATGTGTCTGTCGGTTTGTTTTATACACAGTAAAACCTCACATTAATTAATTTGGTAAGCAGTCTGATATGTAAATGAGTATTTGTAAATGCTAGCAGATTTTCTTAAATCACCATGCTTGTTTTTGCTAATTGATTAATAAACAAGTTTTTCATTTATTAATCTGTCAGGTTGGATAGATTATCATAGATGGGCGTACTTAGGAGGTTTTGCTGTGTTACGTTTTTAAAATTTCCATTGGAAGGAAGTGCCATGAGAAGTAGGATGGTCTTATCGAATGCTGGCAGCCCTCAATCTTGTAGTGTAGAATTCGTGACAAGCTAGGAATTAGGAGACATAGTGTGAGTCCCACTCTTGATTGTGACAGTGTATATATGTCTTTGGACCGACCACATATATGCTATAGGCTTTTGGTGATTTCTGAAGTTCTTTGCATCTCTAAAATTATTTTACTCCTTGTGACATCATTACATAATAAGACATTATATTGAGTTTTCCATCCCTTCTTCCCGTCAACAATCTACCTTCTTTCTCTACTTCAGGCAGGCAGTGTAAGTTAAACCTAGTAGAAATTTGGTGCTTTTAAAGAAGCTAATTTTAAAAATAAATGTCGAATTGGGGTCTGTAAATACACCTACATTCTCTCCTATCCATACTCAGCACTCTCATGCATATATGACCCAGCTCCATGTCACTATCCAGCTGCATTCTGTCATATCTGTTTGTGATGTAGGAGTCAGGACAAAGACAAATGTAGCTCTTAATTAGGCAGGCCTTTCATCTATTCACAGTGTTTATTGGATGCGTACTACGTGCCAAACACTGTGCTAAGAGCCAAGGACATGGGAACAATTAAGACGTGGTCCCCACGCTCAAAGAAGTTAGAATCTAGTTGGAAAGACACACAGCTTCTAATGGTGCTGTGGATGCTGCCATGGTAGAGAAATGTACATGAGTTCTCAAATTTTCCTAGGGATAGAAACTGCAGTTGGGACGAAGACTCGTTGAATTCAGAGCTGTGCTTTGAAATGCAAGGAGTCTTCGTCCCAACTGCAGTCAAATTCAATTTATAACTTAGTAGGCAGTTACAGGCATAAGTGGCATCGGGTTCTAGCCAGGCCACTTGATTCCCCAAGAATCAGTCCAGCGTCTCCAGCTAAACCTCATGGTGCTTGCCTGTTTACCTTCAGGAGCCATTACCCAGAGCTGGAGAAATCAGTAAAAGCAGCATTGAGCCCAAGTCTCAAGAGTAGCAAAGGCAGTCTGTCACATCAAAGAGTAGCCACTTCCACTTCTTTAGCCACCATGGTCCTGGTGGATACTCCTGTCTCCTTGCTCTTTCCTAGCCCCAGATGTCTCACACACTCCACTTTAATGGATCTGTGTGCCTCTCTGTAGTTGGATTTAGTCAGAGAGATCTGGCCCAGCAATTCTTCTTAAACCAGAGACAGCCATAAGCCCATAGCTCCTTTCTCAAAACCCCTGGGGCCAGGTGTGTTGTGAAATTCAGAACCTTTTGGAGTTTAGAAAGCAAGATGATGTATTAGCCACGTATCACATACTACCCAAGGAGAGCACCTCAGACATACTAATTCAGTGAACCATGAATATTCACACCGAGGATAAAGAAAGACTATAAATAGCCTCAAATCAAGTCACGTTCTATACCCCAGAAGTTTATGTATTGCCACCTGAGAAGTTGGCTTTCAGAGCTCTTTGGAATTTGGAATTGTAGATGAGGGATCATGGATGTGTACCAAAAATGTTCTTAACAGCCAAGAAGTCCACAGACTAGGCATTGTGCAGCAGTCAAAAGCAACTCTAGACAGCTCCCCAGACTAGCACAGTGCTGCTTGTTCATCCTTGCTCTTAGGAAGCAGGAAGTACATGATATGAGCTCTCTTGGAAATAACTGTCCCTTTAAGGAATAATTGTCTTGAGTAACCCCTAAGGAAGTATTAAGTATTAAAATTCTAGGGCCAGATTCACCATCCCCTAAGGATTCTGCATTTCTCTCTGAAAATCGTAAGTTCAGAATAACCAACCAGTTCCTTCTAAACATCAACAAACTTATGTTAAGTTCTCTGAGCCTTCCCTGGTAATTCGTAAGTTTATAAAATCTCTCCCCTTAACTTAAACCTTAGTTTCCCAGTTGTCATCACTTTGAAAATCTGCCTCAGATACATCAGGACCTTCTAATGAGATGTGATAGCACGGCCGAAAAACTGCTGAATGGTGTGGTGCTTCCCTAGAGCCCAGGGGACAGTGTCCAGGGTCCCACCCCCGAGAAAGTAACCCCAGGAAGACTGACAGCTGCCTCTCGGAAACAGATTGATCAGTGTGCCTCAGGCCACCACAGGTCCAGATCCTTTGACATGGAGAATTGCCCAGCCTCCCTGGTGACCTTTCCCATAGCCTTCTTTCAGTCATGCAGGCATCAGAGCACAGAGAGGGCTTTACCCACTCCTCCACAGTCAGGAAACAAGGGACTGACAATGAAGAGAGGTAGGACCACCCCAGATCTGATAACCTGTGTGCAGGAAAAGAGGGGCCTCCCTGTTGAAGAGTCCCCTTCTGGTCCTGGCCTCCCACTGCTGCTTTTTCTTTTTTCATCTATTGTCCTTTCTTCTAGTCCATTTCAGTCCAACACAAATAGTCAGTTCTAATGCACAAGTAAGCTTTATTCTCACATGAGGGACTTTCGGCATACAAACTCTGTGCTCTCATGGAATTTTACAAGCAGGATTGCATGTTACTAGGTTCTTCTGGCACAAATTGAAAGCACTCATCAGTCCCTTCCTAGGGTGCTTTCCCCCATCATTTGCCTTTTCGTTCCTTATTTTCTGACATCTTGAGTTATACATCATCCCAGACTTTTTCATTTCATCCTGGAGCCCAGTTTGAATGTTGTTTTCTGTGGCTGAGCTGGTTCTACCCTGCCTGACACTTTTGCAGGAATTGTGTTTTCTGTCCCCCTTCTCCAGTTCTCAGCACAGGCCACACTCCAAGGCTGGCCCTGGCTGTGAAGTCGGAATGAACCCAGGCTATGAGGCTTCTCTCCCTTTCTCCTTCCTTTTTATTTCAAAGTCTTGATAGTTAACAGTATTTATATTCTCTGCAGATAAACTGATGAGGGGAATAACTATATTCTGCCTGTTGTTGTGGTTGAATTTTGTTAAAGGTCGAGAAATTGACAGAACACATCTGCTTCTCACGTGTAGCTGTTTTCAAGACACAGGAATTCCTTCTTGGGTGGCATTTTCTTTTTTTTATTATTATTATACTTTTAAGTTCTAGGGTACATGTGCACAACGTGCAGGTTTGTTACATGTGTATACATGTGCCATGTTGGTGTGCTGCACCCATTAACTCATCATTTACATTGGGTATATCTCCTAATGCTATCCCTCCCCCGTCCCCCCACCCCATGACAGGCCCCAGTGTGTGATGTTCCCCTTCCTGTGTCCAAGTGATCTCATTGTTCAATTCCCACCTATGAGTGAGAACATGCAGTGTTTGATTTTCTGTCCTTGCGATAGTTTGCTGAGAATGATGTTTTCCAGCTTCATCCATGTCCCTACAAAGGACATGAACTCATCCTTTTTTATGGCTGCATAGTATTCCATGGTGTATATGTGCCACATTTTCTTAATCCAGTCTGTCATTGATGGACGTTTGGGTTGATTCCAAGTCTTTGCTATTGTGAATAGTGCTGCAATAAACATACGTGTGCGTGTGTCTTTATAGCAGCATGACTTATAATCCTTTGGGTATATACCCAGTAATGGGATGGCTGGGTCAAATGGTATTTCTAGTTCTAGATCCTTGAGGAATTGCCACACTGTCTTCCACAATGGTTGAACTAGTTTACAGTCCCACCAACAGTGTAAAAATGTTCCTATTTCTCCGCATCCTCTCCAGCACCTGTTGTTTCCTGACTTTTTAATGATCGTGGATGGCATTTTCTATTTTTTCATGATAGTGACATTTTATGATGTATTTTGAGTGTGGTGTTATTAAGCTTTCATTTTTAAAGTGCTTTTTGGTTTACCCTGTGTGATTTTTAATGGCTTGCTGCATTTTTAGTTTGATTTTTATGTCTTGGATATAAACTTTTCCAATGAAAATCTTATCAATTTTAGACTGAAAATAATTTTATAATGAAAATCAGGATAAGACTCAGTGAACAGAAATTCACTTCATGGTACCTTTTATAAAGTACATGGTAAACATATTTTATTTAAAAAACAAACTGAAGTTATATTTTAATATTCTAGTCCAAGGTTGAACGTGGCTAATTAACACCTTTCCACAGTTTTGCTGGGCCTTGATGGTGTCACAAGCCGAGAATGAACAAGTCATGCTCAGTGCCCATCAGGGAGAACGAGACGAGGAGCGTACGCTCTGAGGAGGTGCATAGGCCTAAATGTAGAGGACAGACTAACACAACTCAGCCAATTACAGGAGGAATTGCTGAGCATGTATGCGGGGAGGGGGTCTTGAGAGACTGGGGGGTGGGTGCTATCATTTCTCTAAGGATCATGCCTGTCAGCCTCAGTCCCAACTTGCATGTCTCTTCACCCCATAAATCTAGACCATAGTTTTGCAGGATACCCAAGTATCCAGCCTACTTTGTATACGGTATGTACCACAAAGGAATCTACATGAATAATAAGTATTAGAAGATAGTGAACAGCACCAGAGCACCAAAGTAGTCTCAGTGTTACAGTTCCAGAATAAGTTTGCCTATGCCAGTATACCCAGCTGGTGTAATTTGCCAGTGTGTCCCCTGTGTTCTGATACAGTAATTCTTAGTAATTTGGGGTATGCAGACTTTTTCTCTAAAGGGCCAGATAGTAGATAGTTTAGGCTTGCAGGCCAAGTCTCATTTGCCGAGAATATTCCACTGTGCTGTTGTGTATTGAAAGCAGCTGTACACAGTGTATAAGTGAATAAATGTGATAGTGTTCTATAAAACTTAATTATTGGCACTGAAGTTAGAATGTTATATAAGTTTTATATGTCACAAAATGTTATTTGCTTTTCTTCCTAACCATTTTCTTTTTTTTTTTTTTTTTTAATTATACTTTATGTTCTAGGGTACATGTGCACAATGTGCAGGTTTGTTACATATGTATGCATGTGCCATGTTGGTGTGCTGCACCCATTAACTCATCATTTACATTAGGTATATCTCCTATTGCTATCCCTCCCCCAACCCCACAACAGGCCCTGGTGTGTGATGTTCCCCTTCCTGTGTCCAAGTGTTCTCATTGTTCAATTCCCACCTATGAGTGAGAACATGCAGTGTTTGGTTTTCTGTCCTTGCGATAGTTTGCTGAGAATGATGTTTTCCAGCTTCATCCATGTCCCTACAAAGGACATGAACTCATCCTTTTTTGTGGCTGCATAGTATTCCATGGTATGTATGTGCCACATCTTCTTAATCGAGTCTGTCACTGATGGACATTGGGTTGGTTCCAAGTCTTTGCTATTGTGAGTAGTGCCGCAGTAAACATACGTGTGCGTGTGTCTTTATAGCAGCATGACTTATAATCCTTTGGGTATATTAATGGGATGGCTGGGTCAAATGGTATTTCTAGTTCTAGATCCTTGAGGAATCGCCACACTGTCTTCCACAGTGGTTGAACTAGTTTATAGTCCCACCAACAGTGTAAAAGTGCCTAACCATTTCAAAATGTACAAATCATCAGCTTGCTGGATAGACAAAAACAAGGTGGGCCAGATTTGGCCTACACACTGTAGTTTGCTAATCCCTGCTCTAAGCCAAAATCTCCATGAATATTTTTGGTAATGACAGGTGGGGCATGGGAATTATCCTTTTGATCAAAGCACTGCTTGAAGCCATTTCACCCTGGTATACAGCTTGAACAGGAAGCGTCTGTATCCGTGAACTTCTTCTTTTAAAACCACCTTAGTTGTTTACAGCTCACGCACCTTACTATGTCAACACACATCACAGAGTGTATGATAAGACTTTGTGTCTTCAGCAGAACATGCTCCTTTCCTCTCACCTGTAGCTTGTTGCCCTAAGTTTTCGGTCCTTGCCATTAATCCCCATTCCTGGCATTCATTCAACATCCATGGACCCCCTACCTGAACTCACCACATCTTATGTGAACAAGTTACTTAAATCTCTTTGTCACTGTTTCCTCATCAGTCAAATGAGAGTGAAAACAGGACCTTCCTGATAGGGTTGCTGAGAGGAGGAAATGGGCTGGTGTGGAAAGCTCTTAGAGAAACTCCTGATAAGGGCCAGCACGTGCAAGGGTGAGCATGGCTGCTGTGACTCCCGTCTGACAAAGGGAGTGCATGGACGGGGCCTGGAATACCAGTGTCCACTGCTCTGCCAGCGCCCATGTTCTCACCACTGCCAGTGTGCGACCTCTGAGTGTGAGAGCCTCAGTTTCCCCTAACAAGAGAGGGTCATGTTTATCCATGCAGTGTAACCAAGTGTCCCCTGTCTCACTGTTGAGTTTAATTTCTTTTTAAACAAAAATACTAGTGCTTATAAATAAAACTAAATGTTGGTTCTTGAAGTTACCAATTTGGAAAGCTGAATATTTACTCCAGTAATGCTGCTGTTAATCAAAACATTCGTGAAATTCCTTTTTTGTAATTGCCTTCAGAGGCAAGTTACAAAAAGCACAGGAAATTTAATCCAAAACTTTTACAAAATATATATGCACATACATACATATATGCGCATACACACATATGTATGCAAGCATATACCCTATCTGTAAAATATATACACATGTATTTTACACATGTATTTTATATATACATGTGTGTGCACATACATACAAACACACATTTTATGAGTTCTTTTTTACCCTCTTTCCCTTCCTACCTTTCTGCTGTCTTATCAACAGATAAGCATTTCTCACGTTTTCTATCCATAATAAGTACTCAGTAAATACCAACATTCTTCAAGCTTCACCTCTCATATCCTCTTTATATGCTAGGTGTTAAGTATTTAAGTTGCCACATATAACAAATATATAATGTTACCTCCTTTGCTTACATCTTCACTGAGTCCCTCCACAGTCTCCCTCTCCTCACTTGAGTATTGCCTATACAGTAGCTATCGGGGTTCATTTTTACAATTTTAGTATATTCCTGTTAGGTTTTGTTGGGTAATCATGTAATTGGATCAATAGAAGTAGGGGGTGAGGGGTGAAATCAAACAGAATTGCAGCTGTAACAATGTAAGAATGAGCTGAAATTCTCAGAGTAAGGCTAGGTCCAATCTATGTAAAATTATCTGAGTATTATGTCATCTGAGCTGATGAGGTCGTTACTTTCTTGGACTATGGGTTGGGAGAGCACTTTGGATCCCTAGCTGTGGTGCAGTACCTCTTAACTTTGGAAACGAACAGGAGCAAAGGAAGACCAGCTTCCTGGTAATAAGAGGACAGGTCATTGCCAAGTCAGATTACAGAGCACCCAAGTAAATTGGACAGTAAAGTCCTGCTAAAGGTCCCAAAGGGATTGTCTGATGCTCTTCAGTATTTCTAGATATAAACAAACATTTCCTCATACTTAAGGAGTGAAAATAGATCTTAATTATTGCTTCTTAATAGAGGCTAAATTGAATATCATCTTCTTAAAAGTAGAAGAAACAGATAAAAAACTTTTACAAAGTGTCTAATGGATAATGAAGTCAATTTATAGCTCACCAAAAGAGAGTTATTTAAGAAGAGATTTGAAAAAGTTAGAACCACTATATTCATCACACATTCAAGGAAATGGGCAGAATTTTTTAGGAAGTTTCATTTTAGATAGTACTTTCAAAAAATAAGAAACTAATGGGGCAATTGATAGACTTCCTAGCTTAAGGGAAGGGGAATGTTGAAAAATGATTACATATGTATTGATTAATTGGGCCTTAAAGACTACAGAAGGCCGTTAGATTTTTCAACTAAGATAGTGTTGATAGCCCTAAAGAAAGCAGTCTCAGTGCACTGTTACAGGCAAAAGTCAGACTCTAATGATTTAAGAAGTGAATGAGTTGCAGGGAGGTAGAGAAGAGGATATAAACTATTCTCTCACACATGGTGGTAAAATATACAGCCTCACCAATAACTAAAACAATGCAAACTTGCCAAGACCAGCTCGGTCATGGAGACCCTAACCCAGCAGCACTGGAGGAATTAAAGACTCTAAGACACAGAAATAGAGTTCAGAGTGGGATCAGGGGGCTGACAGCCTTCACAGCTGAGAGCCGCGAACAGAGTCTGACCCACATATTATTGACAGTAAGCCAGTGCCAAGCATTGCTTCTATAGGTTATAGATTAGCTGAAAGCATTCCTTATAGGAAACACAGCATTTTTAGCAAGGAGCAGAGAAACAGGCCCTGGCTGATTATCTGCAGCCAAAACATGTTAAAGCACAGGCCGCTCCTGCTATTGTTTGTGGTTTGAGCAGTTTTCTGCTCAGGGCGGGGGCCAGGTTTTCCTTGCCCTGCTCCAGTAAACCAACGGCTTCTAGCAGTGTGTGTGATAGTCATCACGAGCATGTCACATTGCTCAGAAATCCTGTTTACGGCCAGTTTCTTTCAGGCCTGTTTATGACAGGGTTAGGGCTTGCTACCAACACAAACCTATAAAATTAGCAATGAATTTTTTTAAAAGGTAATTCCCAAGGATAGCAAGGATGAGATGAGATGAGCACTCTTTATTAACTAAATTCTGCTGGGGAGAGTTCTAAGTGGCACACCCTGCTGGGAATGTTTGGAAATATTCATCAAGCCCTTTAAAATGCCCATACGCAGCCGCGTGCGGTGGCTTATGCCTGTAAGCCCAGCACTGTGGGAGGCCAAGGCAGGCAGATCACTTAAAGTCAGGAGTTCGAGACCAGCCTAACCAACATGGTGAGACCCTGTCTCTACTAAAAATACAAAAATTAGCAGGGTGTGGTGGCACACACTTGTAGTTCCAGCTACTCAGGAGGCTGAAGCAGGCGAATCATTTGAACCCGGGAGGTGGAGGTCGCAGTGAGCGGAGATTACGTCACTGCATTCCAGCCTGGGAGACAGAACAAGACTCCATCTCAAAAAATTAATTAATTAATTAAAATGTCCATACCCTTTGATAGGAGCTTACTTTAAAGAAATAATTATGTACATACATATTGATCACATTATTTTTTTTTTTTGAGACGGAGTCTTGCTCTGTCGCCCGAGCTGGAGTGCAGTGGCCAGATCTCAGCTCACTGCAAGCTCCGCCTCCCGGGTTTACGCCATTCTCCTGCCTCAGCCTCCGGAGTAGCTGGGACTACAGGCGCCCGCCACCTCGCCCGGCTAGTTTTTTTGTATTTTTAGTAGAGACGGGGTTTCACCGTGTTAGCCAGGATGGTCTCGATCTCCTGACCTCGTGATCCGCCCGTCTCGGCCTCCCAAAGTGCTGGGATTACAGGCTTGAGCCACCGCGCCCGGCCTTGATCACATTATTTACAGTAGAAACATTGGGAATAAACTAAATGTTCAACTGGAAATAATTCCCAGTTGAATTATGTTCTCCACAGTTGTGTCGCCCTGCAGCAGTTATTACAGGCCCCTTTTTCCCCACTGCAGTGATATCCCACATCGAGCTTCCTTGGCTCATCTTTAAGGGGGATGCTGTTGCCGTTGGGAGCTCCATAGACTTAGATCACTTAACAGCTTTAAGAGATGATATACCTTCTGAGAGACAATCTTATTTGCAGCTGGAGTGCAGTGACTAATAATAATCACACAATGTAGTTTCCTTTTTACTTTTCTCTAAACAAAATAATGTTCATACGGAAATCAATAAAATAAGAAAAATGCAGGAAAGGCAAGTACTTTTATTGGATCTTTAAAACATGTTATAGGTATGACATCATGGAAATTATTTATAGTGAATGCTTAAGGTAAAAGTCACCCACAGACTGTAAAGTTCCTGAAGGCAGTGGCTGCGTCTCCTTTTGCCTCTGCTGGGTGTGAACAGCATAAGGTACTGAGCAGGAGCACAGTTAACACTCATCAGAATTTAAAATAGCATCAGTGGTGTTAAAGATAAAGAAATTGATACATTTTTTCTTATTTTCACTACTTACATAAATGTACTATGTACTCAGTTTCACAAAATCATTGAATTTAAGTATGATAAAAATCTCTGCCATAACCTGTTTAGAAAATTAGCAAAAATGAAGAGCATTGCTTTTCATCTTCTCTGTATTTTTTCTATCTTAAGTTTATTACTGCTATAAATTATTTTCATGCTCATAACCATATTCCTTCTGAATGAGTAAAGACTGCCTTTCCTTGGAAACAATTCATTTTTATTTGGAGAGAAATTTTCACCAAAGTTTATGTAGTTAGCCCCTTAACCTTACTTAATTTATTCTGTGAATAGAGCCTTTTATAAGACTCACTTTCTTGAACTCCTGGCCTCAAATTCTCCTCCTGCCTCAGCCTCCTGAGTAGCTGAGATTACAGGCTCAGACCACCACACTCGGCTTAAAAGTCACTTTCTTACAAAAAAAAAAAAAAACCTTCATATTTTAAAACTACATCACTCTAAAATGTTACAAATAGGTCATCTTCTTAGTATGCATTGCCTTGTAAAAACATTGGTCAAGTCAGAATGTAGAGGGCCACCAAGTAGAAATGTGTTAAGATTTTTTTGCAGACTTGCTTAATAAGGCAAGGAGGGGGTCAGGTTGTTCTGGGGCCAGCAGAAGGGTCTAAAATACAGGGTGGTGAAAAGAGATTGTGAGTTTCCTTTAAATGCTTAACTGTCATTATTAAGACAGCGACATTTTGTGGGGCGAGCCAAACTGCTGAGCTGGGAATAGCATATGCTTGGAATCTGAATATGAATGAGGCCCAGGTGCCACACGGCACTATTTGTCTAACAGGCAAGGACCAGGCTGGCAGGAAGGCTGGGTTTTGGTGCTGATCTTGTCACTAACTATGCACTCTTGTACAAGTCACTTCGCTTCACTATCCTAAGCCTCTTTTCTCATCTGAAAAATAAAGGGGTTAGACTTAGCCTTTTAAATGACATTTTTGCGTGTTTCTACTGACTATAAAATTATTACAGACATCTATGTCTGATGGTAAGATAGTCTAAATATTCAGGAAAACTCCAAGTATAGCTTTCCTAAAAGTGGTATGTTGAATGTTAAAGAAAAGAAAAGAAGAAGGAGGAGGAAAAAAGAAAATAAAATGAAAAAAGCCTTTAAAAATGCATGACCGCGTTGGAAGGAAAGAAGGAAATTCTTTGGAGGCCAAAAAGGTCTAGAAAGTTTAAATCCAAAAGAGTAAAGGAAGTGCAGGAACTGGCATTTGCCTAGCTAATCCCTCATGATCGAGAGCCTCAGATTATAGACACTCATGGGGACCAAGAGATAGGGCCTGGGGCCTCAAAAAGTCCAGAGCAGAGGTCAGATCAAAGAATCCCTGTCACAAAGCTAGGACTTCTCACTGGCAATACTTTCAGTAGGTCAAGTAGAAAAGAGGCCACCCTGACCTGGCACGGTGGCTCACGCCTGTAATCCCAGCACTTTGGGAGGCCGAGGCAGGCGGATCACCTGTGGTCAGGAGTTTGAGACCAGCCTGGCTAACATGGTGAAACCCCGTTTCTACTAAAAATACAAAAAAAAAAAAAAAAATTAGCCAGGCATGGTGGCGCATGCCTGTAATCGCAGCTACTCGAGAGGCTGAGGCAGGAGAATCACTTGAATTCGGGATGCGGAGGTTGCAGTGAGCCGAGATCACGCCATTGCACTCCAGCCTGGGCAACAAGAGCGAAACTCCGTCTCAAAAAAAAGAAAAGAGGCCACCTTACAGATGATGGATTTTCACCTTGGTTCTAATGTAGAAAATAAGAAGAGCTCTTTTGATAATTCCTAACCATAAGCCTTCACTCACATAGTTTTGGAGCTGGAGTACATGTTATATCTGTGTGTTCTCAAGAACACCAAGCTGAAAACTTGGTTTCAAGTGGACTGGAGTTGGTGAAGCTACAAGATGCCTACAAGAAATAAACTTAAATCCTCCTTGAAGGAATTTACTTTAAGTTTCAAAGAATAAGAACCTACAGTTAAGAAAAAGTAGGCACGCATGAGGAAATAAGCCACTAAGAGTAAGCAACAACAGAAACTGTGGAGTCCAGTCTTCAAAGACTACAAATATTGTAATTATCAGATAAAGAATATATTTTAAAAGTGAGACTACAGATGTCTGAACTCTAGGACTGAATAGATTCAGATAAAATTTTTTGAGATTAAAATACTGCCCCCAAAACGGATACTGTTTATTGTGGAAGATGAAAACTGCCAGACAAAAATAATTGGTGACTAAATTACAGAAATAATTAACAGGAGCCATTGACAGTGGCGCACTCTACTTGTGAGGCTGAAGTGGGAGAATCATGGGACCAAGAGCTGCAGTGTACTGATTGTTCCTGTAAATAGCCACTGCACTCCAGCCTGGGTAACACAGCAAGATCCCATCTCCAGAATAAAATAAAATAATAATGATAGGAAGAAGAAGAAACTAAAGTTATCAAAATCACATACCCAGAGGTGAATATGTGTGTGTACTTGTACTGTTTCCATCATTTCCCATGATATCATACACATCTTCCTCTGTCATCAAATATTTTTATGATTTTCTTTTTCTCTTTTTTTTGAGACAGAGTCTCGTTCGATTGCCCAGGCTGGAGTGCAGTGGTGTGATCTTGGCTCATTGCAGCCTCCACCTCCCAAGTTCAAGAAATTCTTGTGCCTCAGCCTCCCAAGTAGTTGGGATTACAGGCATGTGCCACCATGCCTGGCTAATTTTTGTATTTTTAGTAGAGATGGGATTTCGCAATGTTGGTCAGGCTGGTCTCAAACTCCTGGCCTCAAGTGATCCACCCCCTCAGACTCCCAAAGTGCTGGGATTACAGGCATGAGCCACCATGCCCAGCCAAATTTTTTTTTTAATTTTCTTAATAAACATTTTTTAAAGTGGAATTGTTGAATATAAAGGTATGCAAAATTTTAAATCCTTTTTTATGATGGTCAGAAACCCTTAAGACTTACCATCTTACCCATTTTTAAGTGTACGATACAGAGTATTAGCTACATGCACATTGTTGTGCAACAGAGCTCTAGAAATTTTTCGTCTTGCAAAATTAAAACTCTGTATCCAATGAACAACTTCCCTCTTCACCCTTTCCCCTCTCCTGGCAACCACCATTCTACTTTCTAAGAGTTTGGCTACATCGGATACCTCATGTAAGTAGAATTATGCAGTATTTGTCTTTTTGTGACTGGCTTATTTCTCTTAGCATAAAGTCCTCATAGGTCAACCATGTTGTAGTGTGTGACAGGATTTCCTTGTTTTTGAAGGTTAATAATATTTCATTGTATGTATATGCCACATTTTAAAAATTCATTCATTTATCAATGGACAATTAGGTTGCTTCCATCTTTTGGCTATTGTGAATAATACTGCAGTGAATATGGATGTGAAGACACTGAAATCCTCTTCTCATTTCTTTTGGCTAAATACCCGCAAGTGGGATTTGCTAGATCGTATACTACCACTATTTCTATTTTTTTTTTTTTTTTTTTTTTTTGAGGAACCTCCATTGTGTTTCATAGTGGCTGCACCATTTTACACTTCCTTTAAGGATGCATGAGAGATACAATTTTTCCACATTCTTACCAACACTTGTTATTTTCTAGGGTTTTTTGGTATTTGTGTGTATGTGTGTAATAGTAGTCATCCTAACTGGTGTGAGGCTGTGTCACTGTGGTTTTGGTTTGCAGTTCCCTGATGAATAGTGATGTTGAACATATGCTTTTCATATGCCTGTTGGCCATTTGTATATCTTCTTTGGAGAAATGTCTATTCAGATCCCAATTTTTAGATTGATTTAGTTTAAATTATTTATGTATTTTGGGTGTTTATGTATTTTGGATAAGCGCTTATTGGATATATAGTATGCAAATATTATAGGTTGCCTGTTCACCCAGTTGGTTGTTTCCTTTGCTGCACAGGAGTTGTTAAGTTTAACGTAGTACCATTTGCCTATGTTTGCTTTTCTTGTGTGTGCTTTTGATACCATATCCAAAAAATCATTGCCAAATCTACTGTCATGTCAATTTTCCACTATGTTTTCTTCTAGGAGTTTTATAATTTCAGATCTTACATTTAACTACTGAATGTATGTTGAGTTAAATTTTTGCTTATGGTGTGAGGTAAGGATCTGATGTCATTATTTTGCATAGAAATAGCCGGTTTTCCTAGCACCACTTGTTGAAGAGACTGTTTTTGCCCCAGTGTGTAGCCTTGGTACCTTTGTTAAAGATCATTTGACATTATTACTCCATGAAAGTTAGTTGAAAATGATGAAACCACAGTATTCACAATATTACCCACACTAGTCCTCATAATAAAACTTTCAAAAATTGCATTTATAGTTTTTCAACTGGACAACTGAGATTTTTCAAATGAGGTCAGGTTTTATTTATTATTTATTTTAGAGATGGGTTCTCACTGTATCACCCCGACTGAGTGCAGTAGTGCTGTCATAGCTCATTGCAGCATTGAACACCTGGGCTCAAGTGATCCTCCCACCTCATCCCACAAGCAGCTAGGATAATAGGTGCATGCCACTCTGCCCAGCCAAGTTTTATTTTTTATATAAGCACTTTATTTTATTTTTATTTATTTACTTATTTATTGACACAGAATCTCGCTCTGTAGCCCAGGCTGGAGTGCAGTGGCATGATCTCAGCTCACTGCAGCCTCTGCCTCCCAGGCTCAAGTGATTCTTCTCCCTCAGCCTCCCGAGTAGCTGGGATTACAGGCGTGTGCCACCATGCCCGACTAATTTTTGTATTTTTAGTAGAGACGGGGTTTCACCATGTTGATCAGGCTGGTCTCGAACTCCTGACTTCATGATCCGTCCACCTCGGCCTCCCAAAGTGCTGGGATTACAGGCGTGAACCACCACACCTGGCCCCAAATTTTACTTTTTAAAGGTTTGCTTTTTCCACAAAATTTGAATCTTTCAGGCTAGGAATTTGGATTTGGATTTCAGAAGGGTTTGGGGTGCCTGAGGGAGCTATCAGGGTTTTGTTGGTAATTTACATCTATATAAAAAGTGAAATAACGTTGTTGTATTTATTAATGAGGGTGTGTTTCTGACATTCCACAGTATTCCTCAGTGAGCAGTTCTGTGAGGCATTTCCATCTTATCTCTGTAATGGGAACACCTACATTTTTGTGGAGACATTGTTTGTCGTATCTTATGTACCCATGAGTCAAAGAACTGTGCGGGCCCGTGCCCTTCCTTGACTGCAAACCCTAAAGCAAGAAGGCCTGTTTGGACCACTCCCTCCCAACTTTGTTTTACGTTTCTCGCCCAAACTTTTCTTCTCACATACTCATTCATCTTTTAAAAGATCGCTGTATGGTTTTTAATGTATATATTTGGTGGCTTATCTTAAACCTTTCTTGGAGACAGGTAGGATATACATTATTCAGGGAAAAAAAAAGCAAAGTAAAAGAAATATCCCTAGAGCAACGTTTTTCAAACTTTATTGATCTGAGCTCGCTCAGGCAGTTTAACAGACACCCATATACGTTTCTGCATGGAAAAAATTAACTTTTGTTTTAACAAAAAATAGAGAGGGACAGAATAATTTAAAATATACTAAAGTGTGTAGACATATTCAATACACTGAAGCGTTTTATTTTCCGGTAACATCAGTGGTAAGGGCAATGGTAAAGTTTTGGATGAGAACCTTAGCGAGGACTTAACTGTTTTGGGTCAGTTGGCCAATCTTAAAATGTGGGGATTTTCAAGACCATCTTGTTCTGATTTATTCCCAGAGGCATTATCAGTAAACTGAAATACAAAGTATATTCAAAAAAGAAATGGTCAGTGTGTTTATCAGTGGACTACTCTCATTAAAAGTGAGGCTTACATAATAGAAAAAATATCACTCTAGGAATTCTAAGGGGAAGAAAGGAAAACTGTGGGGTTAGAGGAGTAGTTCTTCTAGAAAATACTACAGAAATTTCTGGTTAAAAAGTACTATAGCATTTCCTACTCATGTTAGTGTTCAGCTGTATATGAAAATCCTCAGTGATACATACTACATGTTTCCCTAAGGCAGCCATTGCCTATTTGGGCAATTATAATTCTTTTTTAGGTTCGTCATTATATCAAGCCAAAATCTATCCTGCTATACAGGGAAAGTCTAATCCTCTTCTCTATGAACACGCTTCAAATGTCTGAAGAAAGTGCTTGTGTGGTCTAGGTTCTCCGCCCACTAGGTTAAGTTTAGCCTCCTCTGCTGTTTTTCATGTGATGTGGTTTTAGGGCCCTCTCCAGCCATGACAGGAGGTTGATCTGAGCTTGTGACTTCCCATTTGTTCTTTCTTCAGGTGCTTTGTTCTTTGCTAGATTATACTAGTCAGGGTGATCTCTTACTTTCTCTTAAGATCTTCCATAAAATTGAAACCTATAACTAAGCACACATTTGAAAGAACACATATACAGACTACTATTTTTTTTTTTTTATTTTTTTTGAGACGGAGTCTCACTCTGTCGCCCAGGCTGGAGTGCAGTGGCACGATCTCGGCTCACTGCAAGCTCCGCCTTGGGAGGTTCATGCCATTCTCCTGCCTCAGCCTCCTGAGAGCTGGGACTACAGGCGCCCGCCACCGCGCCCAGCTAATTTTTTTGTATTTTTAGTAGAAACGGGGTTTCACCGTGTTAGCCAGGATGATCTCGATCTCCTGACCTTGTGATCCGCCCGCCTCGGCCTCCCAAAGTGCTGGGATTACAAGCGTGAGCCACCGCGCCCGGCCCATATACAGACTACTCTTAAGTGATGTTTTATCTCCCACAAGGTATTTCTTTTAAATTTCAGAAAACAAGAATTACATCCCTAAGAAGCTGGCTTCCAAATGAAACAACCTGCTTGTTTCTTGGCAAATAAGTATGCTTTAAGATGCATAATGTAGTTTTATGTTTTCTCAACATATTAAACAAATGCGTTTTTATTTTTGTGTTTTCAGATAGTGGCCAGAACTATAGTGCCAGTAGTAAAGGTGAACGACTAAGTGCCAGACTCAGAGCTTTACCTGGGACAAATGAACCTTATGAAAGTAGCAGTAACAAAGAAATAGGCAAGTGCTCCCCACCCAGTTCCTCCACACATAGCAGGTCTGAAGAAGACTGGTAAGATGGCCAAAAGGTGTCGCTGGGAATTCTTAAGAAATTGGTATTTACAGATAAAATGTAAAATGACTTAGGAGACCATTTCTATTCACTCTGAGTTATTCGTTTTGATTACGAGTCTGACTGGTTTCACATTTGTTTTGTTTTGTTTGTTTATATAACTCTAACATGACAATCTCTTTTGAAACCTAGATGCCTCCTATGTGGACCCGCTTGGCCCTCAAATAGAAAGACCAAAAACTGCAGCCAAAAAAAGGATCGATGAGGATGATTTTGCTGATGAAGAATTAGGAGATGATTTGCTTCCAGAATAATATTCACTTTAATATATTATTTATTAAAGGAAAGAAATTGCCTTATGAGACCATCTTCATGTTAAACCTTGGATTAAGTATCTAACCTGTAATTTTTTTTTCACTGTCAAAACTTTAAATAAGTGTATTCTATTCTGTAAGTATGCATTTAAGTTGTTTTTTATTTTAAGGAATAAAAACAGGTAAAACTAATACTTTAGGCCAGTGACTTCCTTAGCTTTTTGAAAACATTGGCACACAGGAAGAAATAAATTTATAACACAACCTAGTATATATATGTGTATGTAGTCATAAAAATTTACCCTTATTATTGCAGTACATGCTAATATTTTCTATAGTTTCATCCAAACAAAGTGCTAGTAGTGAAGTCACTACGTTGATTTCATGGCTTGCAACTTGAAAAACGCTCTGTGGACATAGCACAATTTCTATTCATACTTAAATTGCTTGGAGTTTGGAAATTCTTTGGAAGCTTTGCCTCGTGGGGATTAGAAACACTATTAAAAAATTATGTTTTGGAAGCAGTATAAAGGGTAATGGGATTAAATACCAAACCATAACCCTAGTGCTCTTTTCAGAAGTTCCGTTCTACCTCAGCCCGGGGGTGTGCACCAAAAGCACAGAGCAGTAACAACTCTAAGATTGCTTTTCTCATTTGTGACTCAGCGGGGTTGGGGGCATGACTGCCTGCATTTTTCTTTAGCAATGTGTTTAGCTGGTCTAGAGTCTCCAGAGGAACTATAAGGATGAGGAAGTCAGAAGAAGTGGCTTATCTCTTAACACTATACCAAAGAGAATAGACCCCTCAATCTTACTTACCATTGTCTCTGCAATGTGCATGCTAGTCTTAGATGCGAGGAAGGAGGAAAACCAAAACTAGACCACATTCCTTGCTCCCAAAGTAGGTTATACTCTAATGGATGAGACATCCAACAAATACACTGAACATCCAGTATGTGCAGAGAATTAATTAAGATTTGGGGGAGGCCGGGCGTGGTGGCTCAAGCCTGTAATCCCAGCACTTTGGGAGGCCGAGATGGGCGGATCACGAGGTCAGGAGATCGAGACCATCCTGGCTAACACGGTGAAACCGCGTCTCTACTAAAAATACAAAAACTAGCCGGGTGAGGTGGCAGGCGCCTGTAGTCCCAGCTACTTGGGAGGCTGAGGCAGGAGAATGGCGTAAACTTGGAAGGCGGAGCTTGCAGTGAGCTGAGATCCGGCCACTGCACTCCAGTCCAGGCGACAGAGCGAGACTCCCCCTCAAAAAATAAATAAATAAATAAAATTAAAAAAAAAAGATTTGGGGGATACAGTAGTGAAAAAGAACTATACCTTGCCCTCAAGAAGCTTAAATTCTGATGGGGAAGATGGAAAATATATTTTGTTTGGGGTTTTTTTGAGATAGAATCTCACTCTATTGCCCAGGCAGGAGTGCGGTGGCACGACGTCGGCTCACTGCAACCTCCACCTCCTGGTTTCAAGTGATGCTCCTGCCTCAGCCTCCAAGGCACGCACCACCACACCTGGTTAATTGTATTTTTAGTCAGATGGGGTTTTACCATGTTGGCCAGGCTGGTCTTGAACTCTTGACCTCGTGATCCACCCACCTTGGCCTCCCAAAGCTGGGATTACAGGGTGAGCCACCATGCCCGGCCAGAAAATATGTTTTTAAAGGACTCTAGATATTGTTAATTACAGTTAAGAGAACAAAATGGAGTAATGCAATAGGTAGTGATTATAGAGGAGGGACTCTAAGAGGTGGCCTTGGTATTAACATTAGAATGGTGAGAAGAAAGCAGGGTTCTGAGCAGAAGGAGCAGCACGTGCCACACGCTAAAAAATGAATGATCCGGATGTGTCACAGGGTGATTGAGGTACAGTGACAGTGAGTGAGAGGGTTTGGGATCCAGCAATGTGGGTGGTGTGCTACATAAGCAGGAAAGGGAAAGGAGATGAGATCCAAAAGGTAGGCAGGGTTCAGAGCATGTACAGCCTTATAAAGACAGTGTGGATCTTATCCTAGTTACTATAGAACAGCTGCTAGAAGGTTTCATGCAAGGGAGGTGAGTTAAGTGCTTTCATTTAACCTTTAGAAACCAGTCATCACACTGGTCGCCATGAAGATGAAGTGGGCAAGTGGGATGGAAGGGAAGAGTGGAAACTACTAGCAGTAGCCTGGGTAAGAGATGAAAGCAATTGAGACCAGGTTTTTAGCAATAGAAATTGTGAGAATTGGTCAGATTCAGCATATATTTGGAGGCGGAGCTGAGACTTACTAATGGATTGGATGTGAATTGTGAGGGGAAGAAAGGAAAAGATGATGCCAAAATTTGTGGCTAAGGAACGGAGTGGCTAGTGTTGTCTTTTTAGTAAGATAGGAATAGATTTGGGGGGGAATAAGTAGATGTGATTTAGCCATGTTAAGTTTGTCTCTTAAGCATTCAATTTGAGATACAAAGAATGCAGTTACTCTTTAAAGTCCGGAGGTCACAGAAGAGGTGAAGGCTACAGGTAGAGATGTGGGATCCGTCTATGTACACGTCGGACTGAAAACCATGCAACTGAATGAGATCACTTAGGTCTGAGAGTGAGGATGGAGAAGAAGTATAAGCAACGTGCTCGTGAGTACAGCACTTTGGGAGGCCGAGGAGGGTGGATCGCCTGAAGTTAGGAGTTCAAGACCAGCCTTGCCAACATGGTGAAACCCCGTCTCTACTAAAAAATACAAATGTTAGCCAGGCGTGGTGGCAGGCACCTGTAATCCCAACTACTCAGGAGACTGAGGCAGGAGAATCGCTTGAACCTGGGAGGTGGAGGTTGCAGTGAGCTGAGACTGCACCACTGCACTGCAGCCTGGGCAACAGAGCAAGACTCCGTCTTAAAAAAAAAAAAAAGACTTTTCAGACAAAATTTGAGAAAATTAATTACCAGAAGACAAGCTCTACAGAAAATGCTTCAAGTCCTACAGGCTAAAGGAAGATGATCCTAGAAAGAAGCATGAAATGACAGAAACTGATCACCAAGTTGAAAAATAATGAAAAGTACCAGAAAGGTATGGAGATATATAAAAGATAAATGTTGACTATTTAAAACAACAATAATAATGCCTTATGGAATTTTAAGATACATAGAAATAAAATATTGACAATACTAGTCCAAAGATTGGGACTGGGTATTAAACGAAGTTTCTTTTTTTCTTTTTTTTTTTTTTTTTTTTGAGACGGAGTCTTGCTCTGCCACCCAGGCTGGAGTGCAGTGGCCGGATCTCAGCTCACTGCAAGCTCCGCCTCCCGGGTTTACGCCATTCTCCTGCCTCAGCCTCCCGAGTAGCTGGGACTACAGGCGCCGCCACCTCGCCCGGCTAGCTTTTTGTATTTTTTAGTAGAGACGGGGTTTCATGGTGTTAGCCAGGATGGTCTCGATCTCCTGACCTCGTGATCCGCCCATCTCGGCCTCCCAAAGTGCTGGGATTACAGGCTTGAGCCACTGCGCCCGGCCTAAACGAAGTTTCTTGTATCATTCAGACAGTGCTAGACCATAATAAGGAGTGGTTTGCACAATGTACAATTAAAAAGCTAATGGTACAACTAATGAATATGGAAAGAATGATAAAATCAGCCAGGTGCAGTGACTCATGCCTGTAATCCCAGCACTTTGAGAGGCCGAGGCAGAAGGATTGCTTGAAGGCAGGAGTTTGAGACCAGCCTGGGCAACAAAGCAAGACACTGTCTCTACAAAAAATTAAAATATAAGCCAGGCACAGTGGCAAGTGCCTATAGTTCCACCTATTTGGGAGGCTGAGGTGGGAGGATCACTTGAGCTCAAGAGTTTGAGGCTACAGTGAGCTATGATGGCACCACTGTACTCCAGCCTGAGTGGCAGAGCGTGACACTATCTCTAAAAATAAATAGAGAAATAGTAACGAATAGATAGATAAATAAAATGAAAATTGCCACTTTATAACCACCACAATATTAATTAATCCAAGCAAGAATCATCACTGATTGCTAAAGCAAGTGAAGGAATTTTGATGAGAATAGCATATTTACATAGCCCCAACGTTTTCCCCCATGAATTACTTATTAATCGTAAGAGGAAGAAAAGAAATTTTATATTGGAGAAACCTGGTGGTACCTCAATCATGACCAAAGTTAACACAGCCAATAATGGGATGAATAAAACCCATATGCCTCCTGATGTAAGACACTGAAAAAATACAAGATTACCTAGTCAATATTCCTGCCAGAAAAACTAACCTGCACCGAATCATGAAGAAATATCAAACTGAAGAACATTCGACAAAATAACTGGCCACTCCTTCTCAAAAATGTCAAGGCCGTTAAAGATAAAAAAAAGTCTGAGGAACTATTCCAGATTAAGGAAGACTAAAGCAGGCTAGGTGCAGTGACTCATGCCTGTAATCCCAACACTTCGGGAGGCCAAGGCAGGTGGATCGCTTGAGGACAGGAGTTCAAGACCAGTCTGGCCAACATAGCGGGCCCCCCCCCCCCCCCACCCTCTGTTCTCTACTAAAAATACAAAAAATTAGCTGGGCTGGTGGTACACGCCTGTAATCCCAGCTTCTTGGGAGGCTGAGGAACAAGAATCGGTTGAACCCAGGAGGTGGAGGTTGCAATGAACCGAGATTGTGCCACTGTACTCCAGCCTGGGCAACAGAGTGAGACTCTGTCAAAAAAACAAAAAACAAAAAAGAGAGAAAGAAGGAAGGAAAAGGAAGGAGAGAAAAGGAAGGAAGGAAAGAGAGGACAAGAGAGAGAAAAAGGAAGGAGAGAGAAGAAAGGAAGGAAGGAAAGAGGAAGAAAGAAAATGAAAGAAAAAGGAAGGAAGGGAGGGAGGGGAGGGGAGGGGAGAGGAGGGGAGAGGAAGGAAGACTAAAGAGACATGTCAACAAAATGTAATGCGTGATCCTTGCTGAGATCCTGGACTGGGGGAATTTTGCTGTAGAGACAGCTGGTGAAATGGGAATAGGAATGTACGGATGCTCCTCAACTCATGATGGGGCTGTGTCCTGATAAACCCATTGTTAAAACATATCACACGTTGAAAACACATTTACTACTCGATTATACCAGTCATGAAGATGAAAAATCATAGCTCGAACTATCATTAAATCCAGATGCTCCTCGACTTACCATAGGGCTATGTCCCAAAAATCTCATCACAAAGTCGAACAATCATAATCGAACAGTCATACGCTGGAGACCATCTATGTAAGTATTTGTAAAATGTCTTAATTTTTAGAATTGCACTATGGTTACATAAGTGAATGTCGTTGTTCCTGAGAAATACACACTGAGGTGTTGTGGGACAAAGCGTCCTGATTTCTGCAACTCGGTGGCTCAGTGGTTCAGAAGAAAGCGGTGAAAAAGCAATGTGGAGAAACGTTAACAAATAGTGGAACTGAGTGAAGGGTATGTGGAGTTCCTTCATATTCTTAGCTGGGCTTCATATTAGCTGGGCTGGTGGTACACGCCTGTAATCCCTGCTTCATGATGGGATTTCAGTCAACAACAGACCACACAGTGAAGGGTATGTGGAGTTCCTTCATATTCTTCTTACAACTTTTCTGTAAGTCTGAAATTATTTCAAAATAAACTTTTTTTTTAAGCTAATATAGCCGGGCATGGTGGTGTTCACCTGTAGTCCTAGCTGCTCAGGAGGCTGAGGCAGGACGACGGCTTGAGCCCAGGGACTCGAGGTTACAGTGGGCTATGACAGTACTACTGCACTCCAGCCTTGGTGACAGAGCAAGACCCCATGTCTAAAAATAATAAATACAAATAAAAAAGCTAATGGAGGACAAAATATAATGATAAAAAATACTTGATTAATCCAAAGAAAGGCAGGTAAAGGAGAAATAAAGGAATAAAGAGCAGATGAGGCCGGGCGCGGCTCAAGCCTGTAATCCCAGCACTTTAGGAAGCCGAGACGGGCGGATCACGAGGTCAGGAGATCGAGACCATCCTTGGCTAACACGGTGAAACCCCGTCTCTACTAAAAAAATACAAAAAACTAGCCGGGCGAGGTAGCGGGCGCCTGTAGTCCCAGCTACTCGGGAGGCTGAGGCAGGAGAATGGCGTGAACCCGGGAGGCGGAGCTTGCAGTGAGCTGAGATCCAGCCACTGCACTCCAGCCTGGGCGACAGAGCAAGACTCCGTCTCAAAAAAAAAAAAAAAGCAGATGAACAAAGAGAAAACAAGCAGCAAGATAGGACTTAAACCTATTTATATTAGTAATTACATTACATTAATAATTATAAAAATGCAAACTCAATTATATTAATAATTAGTAAATGCTAGTTATGTTAATACAGCAAATGTAAACAGAATATTCCAATTAAGTGACAAAGATTATCAGACTATTAAAAAACAAGACTCGACTATATGTTACTTATAAGAGACACATTTTAAATGCAGTCCTGCACCACATAACATGATTTCAGTCAACAACAGACCACACAGATGATGGTGGTCCCATACAATTACAATACCCAATTTTTACTGTACCTTTTCTATGTTTACATACACAAATACTTACTATTGTGTTACAATTGCCTACAGTATGCAATACAGTAACATGTTGTACAAGTTTGTAGCCTAGATGTGTTGTAGACTAAACTACACCCCATAGAGCCCAGTTGTATAGTAGGCTATACTCAGTTTAAATACAATCTAGGGTGTTCACACAGCAACGAAATCACCTTACGTTTCTCAGAATGCATCCCTGTTGGTGAGTGACATGTGACTGTCTAAAGGCACAGATAGGTTGAAAAAAAAAGATAGAAAAAGAATGCTCATCAAGGCCGGGCGCGGTGGCTCACGCCTGTAATCCCAGCACTTTGGGAGGCCAAGGCCAGCAGATCGCCTGAGGTCAAGAGTTCGAGACCAGCCTGGCCAAGATGGTGAAACCCTCCCTGTCTCTACTAAAAATTCCAAAATTAGCGCAGCGTGGTGGCGCTTGTCTATATTCCAAGTTACTCGAGAGGCTGAGGCAGGAGAATAGCTTTAACCCGGGAGGTGGAGGTTGCAGTGAGCCGAGATCACACCACTGCACTCCAGCCTAGGCAGTAAGAGGGAAACTTCATCTCAAAAATACAATAAAATAAAAATTCAGAATCTTAGCTGTAAAGGGGAGTCAAGTGGGACCTGGGGTCAAGAAAGGGTTTATCAAATGCATCAGGAAAGAAGGTGGGAGACATCAGACTGGGTGGGAGTAAGTGCATTTGCTGGTTGAAAGAAATGTAAAAGCTCTCATCTGTGTCTGTGGAAGGTGTGAGGAAGGAATTGGGCAGCAGACACTTGAGGAGAGTGAATATGTAGATTAGTGATACTGGAAAAGACCATAATTGCAGAGGTATAATAGGATACTTATGTTGAAAGTTAATCTGAGATTTGTGGTCATAACTCAGAATTGAGTCTATTCAGCTCAGTGGTATGATTTTTAAGAGTTGGGATTCTAGGCAAGTACAACAGAGAAAAAAGGAGAAAGGGATTAAGTAAGGGTATTTGCAAGGGTGTGGTGAGTGTCGAACTGTGAAATCTAAACTAGACAAGAAAGGACATAAGGACTCCAGAGTGGACTGGTTAGTGAGAAGTGGGAGAAGGTTGGATGACGGCAGAGAACTGCAGGAGTGGGCGAAAACAGAAGGTACCTGTGTCAGGGAATAGGATATTTGAAATCCGATGTTCGGATATGCTGCAGTTAGTGGCGACGACGAAACCTTGGATATGACCATATGAAAACAATTGAGATGAGAAATAAAAGACCATTGGAACTAACACAGTCACTTAGAAATCAGCATGTAAATCGTCTCTGCAGAGGTTACGGTGCCAGCAATGATCAGCAGGAATAACGGTAGATCCAGGAGCTAAAATCGGTGAATCAAGTGAGTGACCAGGAAGGTGACAGCAATGAGAAGCACTATCAGTAGGAACATCCAAGCACAGTTTTGTTTGTTGTTTTTTTTTGTTTGTTTGTTTTTCTTTGAGACGAAGTCTAGCTCTGTTGCCCAGGCTGGAGTGCAGTGGTGCAATCTCGGCTCACTGCAACCTCCATCTCCCAGATTCAGGGGATTCCTCTGCCTCAGCCTCCTGAGTAGCTAAGATTACAGGCATGTGCTACCACGCTCGGCTTTTTGTCTGTTTTTTAGTAGAGACGGGTTTCACCACATGTTGGGCGGGCTGGTCTCGACCTCCTGACCTCTTGATCCGCCCGCCTAGGCCTCCCAAAGCGCTGGGATTACAGGCGTGAGCCACCGTGCCCAGCCCCAAGGACAGGCTTTTAAGGAAGAGAAAGAGGCCTGGGTAGATTTGAACATCAGTAACCCACGAAGATGAGTATGCAAGGAGCCAACCGCATACCGGCTTTTGGAGTTACAGTGCCTAAGGATGATTTAAAAGATTTTCCCCAGCAGCTTGCCTCACCCTAAGCAGTCCTGCAGCTGTGCTGGTATTGGGGGTGCTGAGTAAACCAGGGGATAAGGGACTGGGGAGGCTTCAAATATAGCTTGCGTGGCCACACTGCAGATGTCTTGGTTTTAAGGGAACATGATGAGCCTGCTTTTGAGTATTTTGTTCCCTTTTTTCACTTGCATGTCTTAGGTTTGAACTTAATTATTAACATGCTTATTTTTCATCTTCATAACTATGTTGAAATTTGAGGGGAACTCATAAACATTTGCACCTATTTATAAGACTTTTTCTCAACTGATTAGTCTCACAAAGTTCAACTTTGTTCTGTCAAATAGGTGAGCATTTTCAGTCACTTGTAACGAAAACTGCTGGAAAGTAAATATTTTCCTTCCCACTTCCAAGGTGATGGGGGGGAGGGCGGCGGGGAAAACGAGAGAAGTTGCCATGTTACCAGACAGTGGAAAATATTTTGTTGAATAATATACAGAACTAAGTCTGGTACCATGTCACCTCATATAGGAATGGATGCGGAAATGAGACAGAGTATTTCTATGAAACTCTCATAATGATACTCTCTTAAAAGCCTCCCACGCTTCCTTTTTCCCAATAAAAACTACGCAGCATTTGAGTACTGAAACCTTTATTCCCATTTTACTGGAAAGTAAACAAAGAACATGAACAATTTACTAGTCAGAAAAAAAGTGTTTTATAACCGAAAACAAATATTTGCCAAGAGCTGTAAATTGCTTTAATCGCTTAAACTGGAGATTTCAGTGAGATTTTTAGCAGATTACCAAGCTCCTTAGTTATAGAACATTCAAGGCATAGAAACGTGTTTTTCTTACAAAGCACAACTGAAATGTAGTTTAACTAATGGTTTACAATTCAGTCAAATAACCAAAGCTGCAAACCATTTAGGGAGTCATCAATTACATAATTTGTACTTTCAAAAAGCTTACAGCTGGGATGGGTTGTTTTCAAAGCATGACTGCTTTAAAATGATCATATTCATTAGCCTGCCACCTAGGAAGCATTAAGCGTTTACTTGCAGAATGAACGAGCGCGTTGTCTTGTGTTACAAAGTATATAATATAGTTCATTTTAGTTTCTTCATTCGCAATCAGGCTCATTTCACGTGACTGCTTGCACTTAGAACTCATTTCTCATGGAGTAGGAACTCTCCAATATCGTCGTCATAGGCCAAGAGATGCCCGTGAACAGCCATGAAAGTGCCAGTCAGGGAAGGACGCAGTGCTTTGTTTTATAGTTGTGGGATAGAGGCACAGGATCATTTCACGTTGTTGAGGAGAAAGGAGAAACAGCCTCCTCCCACCTTGTTAAAGAAAGAGATTTAAAAAAATCTCTAATTTCCTCGAAGTACGGAATCTCAAAAGAGGTAGCTCTAAGGAGAATCCCTCTGGGTTTCAGTGCATTCCTCTTTCAGGGGGCCTATTCCCTTCTTGGACTGCTTTCCTTAACAGAGAAATCTCTCTGAGCCAAAACTCGGCCTCCCCCAACTCCATCCTGTCGGCCCCACTTTTCTGCTCCGGAGACTTCCAGGCCAGTCCCCACTCCTCCTTCAATCAGTCGGGCCCGCAGCCGCGACCGGCAGGGCCAGCCCTCTCCTCCCGCTGCGTGGCGCAGCACAGGCCCGGAGCGCGCGACCCCGGGCCCTGGGCGCCCCGCCGCATGCTCGCGACTGGGAGCCCCTGTTTGCGTGGCCCTTCGAGTTACTCCGCTAAAGAGCCGCCGCGTCGCCCCATCTCGGCGCGAATCTGAAAGCGTTTTCGGGGGAGAAGATGTTGGGGGCACTGGTGAGTACACTGCACAAGTGACAAAATGTTTTCAGCTCCTGCAGGCGAAGGGTGCAGAGCCACTCTGTGTCCGTGAGGCCGGGCGGCGACCTCGCTCAGTCGGCTCCTCGGTCCGAGTCCCGGGGTACGAGGAAAGACAGGGGGCTTCTCGCGGAAAAGGGGGTCCCGGACCCCGCGTGGGTTGGCGGGGGCGGGCGGATGACGAGGCGCGGGGGCATGGGTGGGTCTGCGAGGCGGCGGGTCCGGGCGTCTCAGGCTCCTGGGCTCCCTCGCTGGCGGCGGCACAGGGATGGCGCGCCCGGGGGTGAGGGTGCGGCGGGTCAC